>NC_056733.1:494337045-494407045 GCF_019279795.1 Protopterus annectens
TCTCAAATCATTGAAAACTATAAAACAGCTTGAAATAACATCCCACAGAGTTTTTACTATATTTATGCAGGGCAAGCCTGCTCACCCACTGCATTAAATATACCAACTCCAAGGTTGCACTACAATGGGGGAAAAAGGTAATTTCCTACCCCACTGTAGTGCGACCTTGGAGTTGATATATTTAATTTACCGGGGGTGTGGGGGTGCAGGGGGGCTTTCCCCCCTTCATCAATGTAGTAAACAGTGTCTGGGATGTTTCTAGCTGCTTTATAGTTTTCAATGATTTGAGATTCGATGTTATGAGTTTTTGACGATTTGAGTTTTCGACGATTTGGTCTCGATGATTTGCAATTCAATTAAATGATAATTCGATGATATGAAGTGGAACTATATATATGAAGATATCTATTGATCTATATATATACATACATATCTATATATATATATTTATAAATATATATATATATATATATATATATATATATATATATATATAGTAACAATAAAGCATACAAAAGGAATGAGTATTGAATCAACAGCAACCCCAATATTATATAGCGCTGTCAGCGTATGTCATATCCAGCTGAGCAGGAGTGAGCAAAGCACTGCTACTCACACCACAGTCAGGATATTACCAGTGGGAGTAACATTGTTGATTTGCTAAGTCTACTTTACACACAGAGGGTAGTGGGACTACCCAAAAACTGATAGACCATTTGGCCATCCGACCATTACACAAGCAAGGGCAGGTATGTTCAAGGACTAAATGGTAGGATAGCCTGAGAATACATGGGTTAGGACAACATACGTGTAGGGCCCCTAATGCTCGGGAGAGGGCAATGTGTGGAGATGTGTCTTGGCTGCGATAACAAGTGGACAATGGATGGTATGCATGTATTTTGAACACGGGTGGTGTGGAGGGACTATGGGTTTGAAATTATGAAGCCAGGCGTGCCAGGGTTGGAGGGCTGGTTCTAATTGGACCGCCCCGTGGAGGTCAGCGAGTTCATTAAATGTATATATGCATAAACACATGCAGAAATCAATATGTAGAAGTACATTCTCTGTAACACGTTCATTCCATTTGCAGACATAAATAGCATGAATGTGCCCTTACAAACTTCGACAGTAGATAGAATAATAGGTTGTGAAGGAGAGGGATGAGACAAAACTGCTAAAATGCAGAAGTTTGTACAATGTCCGAAGTCAGTGCTGTGCTGAAAATAATCAAATGTGAGGACATTCCCACACATGGAATCATTCCTGTGATCTGCCTGCTACGTCAACGCCAATTATTAAACTGGTCTATTTGTAAAAGAAAAACGCCGAACACGTACATAATTAGGCTCTAATGTGTAACGTGTGCGTTACCACATAGTCATACATATTAATTTATTGTAGTGTCATGTTAACGGGAGTAAAGATGTAATGAAGTATAGAGTCTAATCTTGACATAAACACATACGTGTCCCATGTGGAACAACCCCAAAATTGTGAATAGTATTCTTTTGGTCGCTCATGAAACCAGTGTTTATGGACTAAACGTATGGGAGTTCTGAGGCTACGTGGAGTGAGTCAACTAATGGGATGGGTCTATAGGAGAATGGAGTGGCCATTGTGTAGAAGGTGTGGATACACTGCCAATCCGACTGGAGAATGGCTGACTGCAGTGTTAGGGAGGCATCGGGGTATGTGTTTGGGGAACCAAGAGCCATGGGTATATGGGTATATATGGAAATGAAGTAGCACAGCAATAGTGTATTAGTTAGAGCAACCGCCTAACAAATAGACATTCCCGTACCGAATCCCACTGTATCACATACCATTTACCATTGGTAATCTGTACATAAACATATTGTGACATCTGTCCACTGTATAACCTGCAAAATATCAGTGAAAAGTTAACTGGAGTGAAGTGTCAGTGTCATAATGAATAAAGCACTAGTAAGCAGGTCAAGCATATATAAACACCAATAAGCATGTGTAAGTGCGTTTGCGCAGGGTATGTATTGCTTTACAGACACACACACATATATATATATATATAAATATATATATAGATATATATATATATATATATATATATATATATATATATATATATATATATATATGTATATGTATATATATATATATATATATATATATATATATATATATATATATATATATATATATATATATGGGTCTACCTGAGATGGTCGACAGGCCATATGATCGACACTCATTTGGTCGTCAACCCATTTGGTCGGCAGGCGGATTTGCTCCCCCAATTAAACCCTGGAGTTGATATATATAGTTAGGGGGTGTGGGCACAGCCCCGCATTAGGGGTGAGGTGAATCCCCACATAACATGCCTGTTGTCCAAATGAATTGTCGCATCAAATGAGTGTCCATATATATGTCGACTATATATATATATATATATATATATATATATATATATATATATATATATATATATATATATATATATATATATATATATATATATATATATATATATATATATATATATATATATATATATATATATATATATATATATATATATATATATATATATATATATATATACATATATGTGTGAGTGTGTGTGTGTGTGTGTGTGTGTGTGTGTGTGTGTGTGTGTGTGTCGTGTGCGTAGATATACACAGATATACAGCTATGATAGGAAACAGCACACAAGAATGACATATGTTCACAGGCTATGCCAATGGAAGTGAGGATCCCAAGCAAGAAACATGAAACACATAGCATGACCTTCCACCCCGCCCAGCTGGACACGGGAAACATACACACAAACAATGTAAAGAGTCCTCTGCTCCCCAGACCACAGGCAGGATACAACCAGGGGGTAGACAGTGCACCCGTGAATTCTAATCTTGGAACACAGACAGGAGCGTCCCTTGTGGGACACCCCAAAAAAAGCCAAGACCAAAAGAAGGTGATAGACCGAACATTCCGGCTGGGGTGTATACATACTCGGAATACAAGGGTGGGAAACCCTGATGACCCATGGGCCGAGACAATTGTATGAAATGGGCCCCGTGAAGTGGAGACTGAGCAGCATGTACTGGTGTGTCCAGAACAGACCAGGACCCAGAGTAAGGATGGGTGCTGTTGAGGAGGTGTGGGTGGGGAAACTATGGGTAGCTACTTATGGGTCTAGGTGTGCAGGTGTTGGCTGATGTGGGCCTATATGGACAGCCCCAGGGATGTAAGCGAATGTGTTAATTGGGCAGAGACATTGCCCAACAAGCAGCCACTCCCACTATGAGTCCCACTGCAGCAAAGTGTAATCTATATGGCAAGGAATGGAATAAACAGATGCAGATGTATATATGTAGAGGTATGTGTGTGTATATCTACCCATAGTGACATACAGATAAGCCTCTCCCTCTCTGTAGTACAAATGTATACATACAGAGACAGAATACAGATACATACCCACATATAAATATATACATATGCAGACACCCATAGACCCATACGTTGTGAGATATATATATATATATATATATATATATATATATATATATATATATATATATATATATATATATATATATGGGTTCATGTCAAACCCACGACATGTTCAAATATCGAAAGTCAGTACACCGAAACAAAACCATTGACATTTCAAAACATCCACAGTACAGGTATACGAAACTACAGCGCTAACATGGGTCCTGCAAGGGGGAAGTAGTATGGGTACAGTATCATATCATATCCTTTACTTCCCCCTTGCAGGACCCATGTTAGCGCTGTAGTTTCGTATACCTGTACTGTCGATGTTTTGAAATGTCGATGGTTTCGTTTCGGTGTACTGACTTTCGATATTTGTACATGTCGTGGGTTTGACATGAACACATATATATATATATATATATATATATATATATATATATATATATATATATATATATATATATAGACAACAAAATATAAATATACATGTATGCATACATATACAGATATATATGTATATAGTAATGTAAATAGATATATATATATATATGTGACTGTAAATATACACATGTATGTAGCTAGGATATGATACAGCAGTTATGAGTAACATATGTTCACAGGCCGTGCATATACGGGTGAGGGGTCCAATAAACAAACGTGTAACACATAGCATCAACCCCCCTACCCCCCCGGGCTAGGCCGGTGAGATATACAGGCACACAATAAAGGTAAACACATCACTGCTTCCCAGACCACTGGCAGGATACTACCAGTGGGAGAGACCTGCCAGGTATAATCTTGAAACACAGACATCAATGTCCCTTGTGGGACACCAAAAATTAATGAGCGGAGGCAGTCCCAGTAATGACTTTTCAAACCAGGCTGTAAATGTACATGGACCAGTAGGTTGTGCAAGCCTGATAACCCATGGGTCGACACAACATACAACATCTGTCCTGACATGGGGAGAATGGGCAGTGTGTTGTGGTGTGTTTATACCCCACCTGCTCCGACAGTAAGGATGAATGCTGTAGAGGAGTGGCAGGTGGAGGAACTATGGGTATGCAATTATGGGCCTAGGCGTGCAGGTGGTGGCTGGCAAAGTCATATTAAGACCGCCCCAGGGATGTAAATAATATTCAGAAATGGGCATAGTTGATGCCCATACCTCTCAACACCTAAGAGCACATCCAATGGACAGGACATAAACCATTGGGGGAACAAATAGGGACCATACCTCTGAACTTTCCCGATTTCCAGGGATATCTCTCATTTTGACTCAGTTTCTAACTCTGTCCCACTTAATCCTTCCTAAAACTAGTGACATTTGGAGGAAAGGTGGTGAATTACATGTAATGAATAATGAAAACAATTAAGAGTTATAAACATCATTTGCGTCAGAAAATGTGTATGAATTCATATGCTCTGAGTCTGTCAATGTGTCAGGTTAATAGCACCAATAATTTAAATGTGTCCCTGATGTTGTTATGCTGTGTCCCTGATTCAGTTTATATGTTTCCCCAATCTTATGAGAAAGCACATATTCCACTGACAACCTTAGAAAGATGATAGAATATTAGGTATGCAGTAGCATGACTCGGCTGAAGGATGTGGGTTCCAAAACCTAATTACTTGTTTGTATTGAAGAGTGTCAATTCCCATGTATTAGCCAGAAGGGTGCAGATTGTAAGAGGAACACACCAATAATATGAATCAAACTCTGGACAGGCCGCGGATTCCGTACAGTCGAATGGCATGCTGTCGCCTAATGGGTAGCCATTCCCGATACTGTAAGCATGTAATCCAATGTAATAGGCATCACAAGGTAATATCATAGTCCTCACACCCACCCAGAGGTGTGATTGTCAGATGCAAACACCAAATGCAGTCCATTTGCAAGTGTGGGAGCAAGCAGGTGTAAGCCTGTTTGGCTGCCAGTATGCGAGTATTACACTGGCAAAGCATTGTAGAGGCTAACTGAGTGTAAGAAACTGTAATCAGAGGTTAGCACTGCTTAGCACCACGCAAACCCACTCACACCTGCTTTAATTTGCCTCAATCACTCCATATCCAATGGCCTTGTTCTGCCCAGCAACAAAATAAATGGCTTCTGCATGACTCGAAACCAGAACCCTACACACACAGCTATTGTGATTTACCACTAAGCCATGGCAGATATACAGACATTGGACCTTTTCACAAACATATCATCCAGAGCAGTCATTCAACAGTATAGGAAATGTATTCCATCATATAGATGTATGTGTGAGTGTTGATGTCCAGCATATAGATACATACATATATATAGATATATCAGGAACATCCCATGTGACAACAAAACATTACAAAGGAATAAAAAGGGAAACACCAGCAATGCCTGTATTATGTAGCGGTATTGTCCTATGTAATATCAAGACTCCCTCAGATAGACATGTGTCATTCATACACGCAAACATTTGTACATTGGCCATTTACATCACTCTGTGCATATTATTTACATTAACACAACAGTGCCTGTCCAATCATTATGTGAGAACAGTACTCTTGCAAGGTGCTGTGTGTGATATCATCATCATGATAAAGGTAAATGGGGTAACCACAGAGGGACAGGTATTGTTGTGTGTACAATGGGGTTGTCCTCATCACGTGTACCTGGAGCATTTAGGAGTCATGTGCATACTAGGACCGTGCGCCTGAGAGACAGGGGTGAAGAGAACTGTAGTATGTTGTGATGCATATTACAAGGGTTACATGTGTCCAGTGGACAAGTTTGTGAAATGGACAGTTATGTATGAGGAAAATGTTTTTTAGGAACCAATTGGCCTTTTGTTTCTGTAGGGTGAGAGTGGGATGTGGGGGAAGGAGAGTAGGTATGCTTGTGGAGGATAGGTAGGGTAGGATGACAGACAAGACAGCATACAGGGTCGGTATATGACACATGTGGGGGGGATACACCTCGGACAAGAAGGGGTGTTCGGCAGTCACAAGCCCATGAGACCCCAGATAGAAATAGTGGGACGGAGGTCCCCAGCCATGGGCAGCCACCACTAAACCAAAACAGCTGCAAAGGTGGCAGTGCTAGGGGCTGTCTAGGAGGGGCAGCCTCACCCTGCAAATGTGACACTCTGCCCTTGAGCTGGTGTATCTGGCCTCAAAACCCCTTATTGAGTCCCCTACGCACCATGTCCGGGACAGTACGACAGCAGACATGTTCCTGTCTGGACCTACTCCCGGGGCAAGCCCCATCCTCAGAGGCGGTACCACCAGAAGGTGGTGCAGAGCCAACAGAGGTGGAGGTCCAAGGCTGGGCCCCAGATGTGCTGGTGTCCGATGCCATGGCCAGCTGAAGTAGGACAGGAGGTTCTGCTGGGACCTCCAAACCCATACAGGCTATGGTGTTGCAGTTATAACACAGATATGGCTTAGTAATAGTCAACAGCATTCAGGATTACTTATAACAGTATGCATAGATATGACCATCAACCCAACACAACAGATGGTATACATTTGCGGAGGAAGCACAGCACATGCATATATACTGCATGACATTTGTACAAAGTGTAGAAGACTTGTGACTGCAGCTATGAACAGTGGCCCATTATTGACATGTCACTGAGAACCCCAGACAGTGTCTGTCATACCACTGTGTCATGTGACTTATTTCCAGTCAGGGATCTGATGGCAGTAACTCATCACAATCACCACGTACTGGCTGCAATCCTCACACTATGCTCCTGCTGTTCACAGATGTGTGTTCAATGAGTAACACAGGAAAAAAATGGTTCCACACACACTGACCAGTCCACAGATGGCCCTACAGATGGTGGTCTCTCACAAACAGAGCACTGTCTTGTCAGTTTTAAAACATGCAGAATAGCCATTACCACACACAACTTGTTAAACAGGCAGTAGACTCAATGAAGCATAGCTACACTTACATGCTGTAGTCATGTCTGGTACATCACCCTCCTGTCTTTAGGCTATTTCCCACTGTGTATGTTGTTTGAGGAACATCCAGATATAATCTGTGATGCCGTTTACCAAGAATCAGATCCAGATACCACTCACAGTGACTGTCATGGGCTAACATCAACATGATGTTCCTAGATATTGTACTGTGTTTTTCATGTGAATGGCTATGGGAACATTATCACAGCTTTTCCACATGCAATCAGCTAGAGGAGGACTGCAATAGGTGCAGATGCCATCACCCGAACTTGACCATCACTTACAATACACAAGCTGCTGCTGAGCAGGTGTACACCTCCACATCCACCAGAGTGTGTGTGGGAGGGACAGAGGCAAAGTACATCAGAGAAGGGCTTGGAGACTAAAACCTAAGCATCGTCTGTCACACACCTATCAGTACTGGGGTTCAAACCCCTGACTGACTAGGCATTACTATTACAAGTGCATGCAGTTACTCCATGTGCCACAAAGCTGCCATGTTGGTGTGCTGTAAGAACATACATGTGTGTTGGTGAGCGACATCTGCAACAGAGATATAGTAGACATAAATTAGGTGTAGCACACATGGCTGTCCACATGAATGGATGTCATTGTCAACACAACCACACTCTCTAATGGACTCACATTGACACTCTTTGCCAGGCCCACAAATACACTCCCAAACTACTTAGTTTACCACACTGCAGTAATGCACAGGTACTACACGCATCACAGGGGATATATATATATATACATATATATCTATATCTATATATATATATATACATATATATATATATATATATATATATATATATATATATATATATATATATATATATATATATATATATATATATATATATATATATATATATATATATATATATATATATATATATATATATATATATATATATATGTATATATATATACACACACACACACACACACACACACACACACACACACACACACACACACACACACGTCTAAACACCCTTTGTGACACAGAAGGGTTCCAAAGGAACTGACGTGTACACAAAACAGAGGCATCTCTTGTGTTATAACATTTAAATCATAAGCAGTTCACCAGAGAAGGGATGGTTGTTGTGTATGTGGAGTTGAGGTGGGGAATGATGGCTAATGTAATTTACCCTGGGGACTGTGGAGTTAGGGTGGGGGAAGGACGGGTGTGGACCTACACCCCAGCGACCACTTCTGTGTCACAACTCGACAGTGGCACAGGAAAATAGCTTACCCAACTGTATTAGTGCTTGACTGTGTATTCTTTACCATTCCTAACAATGTAGTACTTTGTAGACACCGGTCACCACAGATGGTTACCATGGTGTGCTAAAAGACATTACACATGTGTATGCCTAGCTACAGGGTAGTCAAACACAAAAACACGCACACACTTGCCAGTATTGTGCATACACATCTTGCCTATGTAAAGGTAACTAGTACAGTGGTATGCAGTTGGGGTATATGCCACAGAACACATACAATTACACTTACTGAATCCACATCTGAGATGGGTGACATCACAGGACTGATTACTTGCAGTGGGGAGGGGGGGAAGAGAGAGGTTTAGAAGTTGACAAGGATAAAGGCCAGTGCAAAAGGAGGTATCTCTTTGGAATGCAGCAAAACCCGCTGCCATGACAGGATGCCGACACAAATACACACACTCAGGGATTTGCTAAGACCATAAACAAACACACTCAGCCATTTGGTGACACACACATACAAACACCCACACACAGTTGCCAGTGGTGGGATCAGAACTCCTGCCTATGTAAAGATCACTATTACAGTACTATGCAGTTACGAGATGGGCTACAGAGACTACACATTCCAAGGCAGTCAGACTGCCCTTCAACAACTGAGGACAACAACAGGGAGGCTGACAGTCATGATGTACATAGCTGTAGACCTATGTGTTTAAAGTAGATGTCCATTACAACCTGTATGCACAAACAAGACACATCATCCACAGGTAGGCCTGAAAGGTATAGTTGTAGTACAACAGGAACCTGAACTGGACTATGGCCATCTGCGGAATGGACAACTACTATCACTATACAGGGTTACAGTGGGCATGCTTATACACTTAGCAGCACAGGACCATTTGGGATGCACTATGACTACAACTACACAAGGTTATACTAGGCATGCTCATACACTTAGTAACAAAAGGCTTGTTGGATGCACTGACTCAAATTACACAAGGTAGCAGTGGGTACACTCATACACTTAGTAGCACAGGGCTGTTTGGGTTGCACTCCGATTCTAACCACTGAAGGCCACAGTGTGCTTACTCAAACAGTTACATGTACAGAACATGTTGTAATGGACTCCTATTGTAAACACATAGGTTTACAGCTCGGTACATCTTACCTGTCAGTATATATGCACATCATACTGGTTTACTACCTGTTACCTGTATGTGGCCTGTAAATGATATATCTCTGTCTGTGCTGTGTGGTACACATGCATACATTTACATGAAGTACTGACATATATATGTTATGTATACACATTCATGCATGTGTGGACGTGAGAGACAATAGGTTACCTGGGTTGCACAGGTGGATGCTACCTACAGCATGTGTCACACACCTTGCTGCCCTGAAAGGCATACATTGATAGCAGGTCATGGACAATGGCATTATACGTGGAACAGTGGCATGTGCAAGCATAATGTGTGAGCCACCTTGTGTAATGGTACTGAGGTGCAGGTGTCTAGATGACCTCTCCCGGCTGTGTTAGTAGTTGTCATTATCAGCAGGACTACTACCCTAAGTATAGCTCACATTGGTCATATACACAAGTTCTGCCGCTGTCCGTCACCTTACATGGGACATTTGTTACCAAGCACATTTAATGCCATGTGCACTGATGTCATGGTACGGGTGGCAACTGCTAGACCAAAACAATGAGCCAACGTCCTGCTGATATTATGAGGTTGTCCAGTGTCTGTCATTCCAGTCTGTCATGACCGAACAAAGAGCCTTCAACACAGATCACATGCATCCATGTTACACATGTGTGTGGATAATACCTATGTCACATTTACCCATATAGCCGCATTCCAAGGCAAATGTCCTACACAGAAAAGTAACACCCTGACACCTACATGACAATTGCATTGGATGCTTATACTAACCCGTGCTAGATGTGTTGCTTTAGTAATCCATTTACTCAATGCAGAACCTACAATGGGGAATGCTGACATCTGTGCAGTGAGGAACACCTGGCTGAAGGCTCTGTAGTGCACAATTAACTACCACCATATAACTCAGATCCAGACATGTGGGCCATAATAGTGGCATGGACCATTTCAGGTGGTGATGTACACATATTCATAAAGGCTACTCACATGTAAAGACTACTACTCCGACATAACACTTCACAGATGAGTCAGGTACAGGTGACAGAGGAAATGCTGCATTCTAGGTTGTATCCCATATACATCCACCACCTTGTTCCCAGGCTATCAACACACATCCATATGTAGTATGACATAGTATGGTAGACCACCAGATAACCCCCCATTGGTGGACTGTACCTAGGCCTACATCAACTGTGCAAAGTACCCATGTATAGACACAGCTGCTTAATGTGTTATGCAATGCAATAATACCACTGTTTGTAACCAGCTCAGTTGTACATATACCAGGGTCCCTCGAATGTTTTCAGCATTAATACGGTCAACTGTTGCTGTACACCAGTAAACAACTTCCTCATGGTTGGATATGGCCTAACTGTACCTGCCCTGGATATGTACATCCCACACTCATACAACATAAATGACATTACCATAGCTTTCATTATCCTTTCTTTATACAGGTGGCTACAGTCATTACACACATGCACATGGCAGATAGCAGGCTAACAGTACATAAAGTTTGATATCTATGTTAGCAGGGGTAATATTCTCTCTCTACTGGTCACCCATGCCACCTATATGATACAACACCCCATGTGGTATGTATGTCTTTAGACATGTCCACCTAATGCAAAGCCTACAAGCATACCCAAATAACAGGATCATAGGACCTACACAAGGCCTGTATTGACAGACTCAGGGAAATCCAGCTCTGCTCTGTATGTTCCTGAGTAGTCACAGGTGATATGTTCATGACATGTACAGCCATGTGTGTGCACAGCTCCTACATATACCCCATTTCAACAATTGCAAACCATGCATGCTGTGTGCTGTCCGAACATTAGCCTTAGTACCACAATAGCCAGTACATGCTGGGGTGAGATGTTTACAAGCCACAGACCTCGCACATGCTTGAATGAGTGTACTGCCTAGCTCTAACAGAGCACATTGCTGGCACTCTTCCAGTAAACATGAGGTGCATGTGGCAAATATGATGTGCTCACTGTTGACCATTACAGTGCCCTGGCTTCACCATGGCACTGTTAAGTAACAGTTTGTAGGAGCATTGATATGGAATAATGCTGTGTGTGTCTCACAATGTGCTGTTGTCATATATGTACACTTGGCTACTCAGTTTAGGTGGTGGTGTCCTACCAGTACATGAATACAACATCCATTATGACGTAATGCTCGGCTATGTTTCACACATCTCGCGGGGAAGGTGTGGAATGTATCCTCTTGACCTGCTAGTGCACTTACTGATGTAGACCGCATATGTGTATTGATGTTTGTGTAGATTCCATGTGTGTGCATTGTCTGATGTCTTAAGGTGACTGTTGTCTTTGTACATCATGCTGTTGCAATACAGCCTCAACATTGGCAACTGTATATGGTGATATGCTTTAAGTACAGTAAGCCGTATATGAGGTATGGACAGATGTTTGGAAATGATTACTACGTGGTGGGGCTTCTTTGCAGATGAATGATTACTGAGGACAACTCACTGGTGTGTTATAACCAGTCCTACAATAACTTGTGTAACTGCTAAAGTCAGGTTTTGTTAATTGAAGTGGAAGACAGACAATGTAGAATGCTGTAAGAGTGACACTGAAGGCAAACCTCATGACACCTGTAACAGTAATACCTCCCCTGTGCATATATTGTGCATATATCAGCACAGATGGCAAAGGAAAGAGTCAGTAAGCTTTGTACTGGATGTGATAGTGCTGTACTTCTGTAATACCTATCATGAGACAGGCAGGTGTTTGATTCACAGTACTGGCACGTGTGTGTGTGTGTGTGTGTGTGTGTGTGTGTGTGTGTGTGTGTGTGTGTGTGTGTGTGTGTGTGTGTGTGTGTGTGTGTGTGTCCATATATGTCACGTATGGTTGGGAATACATCCCACATGTTATCACTCTCCTGAACACTGTTGTTGACATCTGTACAGACTGAAGTGTAGAAAGAAAGGCATAGGCAGGTGGTTGAACCTCACACATGTAAAGTGTCTGTATGTGTGTGACATAGGTGTATATCTTTGTGAATGCCACAGTGTGTGTGTGTGTGTGTGTGTGTGTGGCTGTCTGGTCCCTGGAGTGAGGCTGTATTTTACCATAGTGAAATGTTAATACCCCCCCCCACATCCACTCAAAGCAATCTAGCATTCCTTAACAATAAACGAACTTTAAACTCAGAAACGTAAAAAACAAAAAACTCAGAAGCAAATTCAGACACCACAAAATGCACTCCAACACAGGTGTTTAGCACTTTCATCCACTCAATTTAATTTGTGAACTTCTTCAGAAAAAACAGACAAGCCCATCCAAGTTCCTTTAAATACTTAAAAAAAGGAAATGACATCACAATAACTTACTTCATATTGTAAAATCAAATAAATTTATATCTATAAATATATATATATATATATATATATATATATATATATATATATATATATATATATATAAAACACACATTATTATATATGCTGTAAAACATCTTAACTTAAAAAATTATTATTGTTGATTTTTCAAAAAAATATATATGTATATTTTTACACAAGCTGACTAGTCCTTAAAATGATAAAAATCATGATCCATAACATAAAATACATATATCATCCTGTATTTTGTGAAATGTTTAACTGAGTAACTTGTAAAAATGTTTAACTAAAATATATTTAACATATTTATCTATTAGACAAAAAACATTTCAAATTAATAGATTCATTTAGACCCGGTAACCTGTCTGCAGCTAAACAAAGCTGCCATAATGTTTCTTTGCATTCCAAGATGTTATTCAAATCCCCTCCAAAAGGCACTTCATTTACTTTTTCTATTACTGAGAATTCAATTTTTTTGAAATTTGGACAACCAACTGCATGTTTAGCTAATGAATTTAACATATCCTTGTTCTTAATAGCTAAATTGTGTTCGTATATTCTGCGCTTCAAACTTTGTTTGGTTTTTCCTATATAGAAATGTTCATATGATGCGCAACATGCAATATATACCACATATTCAGAATTGCAGTTGAAATATCCTTTAGGCCATATTGTATAATTTAAACAATGTATGAATACAGAAGAACTATTACTTATAAATCTGCATTGTTTGCAGTTTTGACATGCAAAGGTTCCTTTTTTAATACTTGCAGTTCTAGTGCTGACATGATGTTCTTTATTAACTGTTTCTAGCATACATTTTATATTGGCCACCCTTTTGTAAGTAAACCTAGGTACTAATCCTATTTTCATTACTAGTTCTTTATTTCCAAGTAAAACTTTCCAATTGTTTTGGATAATTTCCCTTATATACCCCATTTCATTTACTATGGGTAGTGGAAATGAGATATTATAGTTGGTATTAGTCTCTGTCACCACTGGAACTGAACTTATACAAACATCTTTTGCCATAAGAATAGGTTTGGCTAGCCCTTGTCTTAAAGTTAACGGTTAATAAAAAGAATAAAATATAATGAATAAATTATTCTTTTTATTAAACAGAGTTTTTCGTACATCCGGATTGTGATGCTTTTTGGTTGAAATGATACGTTGGGATTTACCCTATTATATATGAAAGTTGTGCTGCTGACTGTTGCCGTTTCCTGCTTGTTGAACATACACCACATGTTAACAGACCATCACTGACCTTTGTACATCTGCCACTAATGCTTTGTGTTGGCCACCGCCCCTATGTCTGAGGACATGAACAGCACGGTATTTTGACTGCATATAATGTTTGCCTGAGCCGTAGCTTGCATATCTCCCCCAAAGCAGTGCATGTCTGTTCAACATTATCCTGCCTACCCCTGAGCTGAGTATAGACATTGTGCATGTGGCTGTACACACATGTTTGACATGGCAGTCCCTACTTTGAAATGATGCCACAGACCAGCGCAGGTTTACAGTACACTGGCCTGCTGTGTGGTGTATGACCTTGCCAATCACATGAAGTATGACATGTCTTCTGCTGACATGTTGAATGACATGCATACATGTGTAACACAATGGTATCCTTCCCAATCTACAGTACGGTAAATGTGTCCCAATGCAGGGATGTGTTATACTAATATGGGCCTTCAGCTGATGCAATGTTGTCTGTCCACCCTAAAAATATGCAGGGACATACTGCACATTGAGCTGATGTGCATAACCATTGCAGGGCATCATGGGGCTTCACAATTGCTATACAGTGTCAGCTACTGACACAGTTCATAGCCATGACTATGTTCACATACAATACATATCTATTGTGGAATGTGACCCACGTCACTGAGGTGTATACACACTAAACCCTAATGTGGAATGTGTGACACAGGTCACAGAAGAGTATACAGATGACACCCCTGCACATCTGCAACCATATTACTGATGCCTGGCAACTATGCCCTCACATGGCTAACTTAGCAGTACTCTATGTCCCACTTGCCATCTGTGTACCTCACACACATGATGAGCAGGCATGACAGTGATGTCTGACACCAGCAAGGTGAATGTACTGTATCTGTGGCCTGATGTGGTTGTATGTGTATGTTGTGCAACATATGTATGTATGTGGATACTGTGTAGGTGAATGTTTTCAAGTCGTGACACACTCAAGATGTTCAAGACATGTTATGTGGTGTTTTCATGTTATGCCTACACAAGCTGTGCACAAGCCTGTATGATGTTTAGTATTTCACATCTGCAATATCACCATTACACAAAGGCCATAGTTGTATTGTATCAAGCCAATGTACAACAGGGTGTACACACATGTACATCACTTCTACTGGTGTGTTGCTTTATGTCTCTGGCCATCCTCCATGGCCACGTGTACACATGTTCTGTCCAATGGTTGTGATGGCCATCTTATTTCACATGTCAGTGTTATCTCATATGACATACACCCATAGATGTCATATGCTCCACTGAGGACAGGGTTATGCAGACAAAGGGTGGTATGTATGGGATGTGAGACATGTTTTGCAGGATAGTTGAGCAGTGTTGCAGTCAGCCCACTACATATCATGGATATGTCAGACAGCACATGATATTGTGTGACATTCATAGCAAGGGTATAATCCACAAGGGTGTATCCTGTGGGCCGGTCATACTCCAGCTCCAACACATTTAGAATGTGTGCACACATATGCTGTCTGTGCAGTACTGTTTGTATTCCCAACATGTGTAATGCTGATATGTAGTACCTGTCCCTACAGTGAAACACACCTCCACCATTGTATTCACTGTTGTCCACACATCTGGCCATGACACTTTGGAAGGTTTAGTGTAGGTGTTTCATATAGTCTTCAATTGTTTCACATGGGTAAACACTGTGATACAATTCAGGTCTGAACAGTGCCATTAACAGGACCACCATACATTATGTTTCTGTGTGTTATGGCAGATAGCATGCAATTAATATGTTCCGTGCATTATCAAGCCTGGTAAATAATAACAATCTCACCTGACACAGGCTGCTGTCACTGCTAAATGCCAGAGGTACCTAAATAGGAGTGTCACAGCAGTAAGACCATTATCCACACCTGTGTGATAGCTACATGGTGCAATGTCCATGTTAGCACATAAGCCAGTACAATACACTATACTATGGAGTATGCACATCTGTGCATACATAGAGTAGCAGACTATAGTATGTGGCATGTGTGCATACATGCCTTGCATATGATGTTACATTACGTATTTTACGGTAACATGTAACTATGTGAAATGTAGTTGTGTTATATGTGCAGTAGTGACTTACCAGGCAACTCCAGGCTTGGTAGTTGAGAGACACCCACCACCACAATACCATCTAAAGCTTGTGGATGGAGGTCTGCATGTGTCCCCATGTTGGCCAGTAGCTGCTCGGTACGTGTGAGTAGGGGTTGGGTGAGTGGCCCCCCAACTGTTGTACCTTGTTCCCTGGCGATTACATTAGCACGCTGTTTTGCCCATCTTATGAGGTCAGTGCAGTGTCGACGCACCTGCTGATAGGTGCAATTGTGACTGCCAACATCATTTACCCTCCTGCAGAGTTCCTCCCACAGGGTATACTGCTGCTGCGCATCCTGTGGCACATGGCTGAAGAGTGTTGTATGGTTGTCGAGGAGGTATGGGAAGAGGACATCATCCTCCAAGAGGCTGTATGCTGGCAGTCTGCTACATGGCATACCTGGAAGACATAATGATGGATACAGGTCACAGTAACTCACAGAGAAGTACAGCAGTACAGCAGTACAGCTGAACATACATGTGTATCACAATTATTAAGATTACAAATACGTATTTGCAAATCTACATGACACTAACACCACTGACATATAAGTCACACACATTTGACACTTATTGGGGATGTGATGTTATCACCATATATGTCTGTGTCATATTATGACATTCCTCATACACCATGTGGATGTTGTCTTGACATGGGCATGTCTGTTTGCCTGTACTGGTGTCTTTAACTATCAGCACATGCCTGGATGTGTTCACATTATTGCAATTGACCTTAATGCTGTGTATATGTCACATATATAGTCATACATAGCCTTTAGGGACATGACGTGTGAACCTGCAGACTTGCAAGCATGTATGTGTTTTGCCATATACATCTACATGGCACTGTACAGCTGTGTAGCATCTTGCCATGTATTGCCTGTGCTGCACATGTGTAACACATGGGACAATAGCTTGCCTGATGGTATTTACACGGTTGGATATCAAATATAGCATGTATGGTCATAGTGATCTAGTAGGCTATATGCCCTGGGCCAATTTATGAGCCTAGGCAGGCAGTTACCTAGCTGTAGGCAACAGACAGGTAAGTTTCAGTGGCCAGTTCAAGCAGTGCCACAAAACTGATCCACAGGGTTACTGATATTTTTGGCATGCAGTCATCACACCATGTCACAGAGAGGGGTGATGTGCAGCTTCGCTGGACAGGGATGCATAGTATGGCAAGAGTATGTTAAGTGTATGGGACAGAGATATGTCAGTCATGTTGTGATCCTTGTACTAGAAAGGTGGATGCCCATGAAGTATGTGTTTATTTGGGACCAGGATGTGTTAAGTGTAACATGTCCAACTCCTCTGGGTTGGACATGGCTTTATTCAGGGTAGGCTGCATGCTACATAGTGCAGCTAAGGATTGGGAAGAGCAGTGTAGGCCATCTACACATGGGCAATAACCCTTAAAGGAAATATGTGATCTATTATGGATCACATGGGTGTTGAGTATGGCTGAGCAAATATCTCTATATTCCTGGATGGCACCCCGTCATGATTAGGGGTGACACAAACGACTACCTGTCTGGTGTGGTGAAGTAACTATCAAAGGAAAGAGTACTGTCCAGCTACATCCCATACACACAGTTGCCATTATGTTGACTTCTGCCTAGGTGGTAGTTCATGGGTGCAGGGTTTGTAACATAGGGGATGACAATGCAATATGTAGCTGTCAGATTGTGACCATACATCACGCACCACACATCTGACACACTAAGGCCCTTCTGTATGTTGAACACAGCACACATTGAGTTGACTATTGCTCCTAGTTCATACTCATTTGCAAACATCAACAGGCTGATGCCTTCTGTGTTAGTCTGTGTGGTATAGATAACAAAGAGGGGGAATACCAGGAATGAACCCTGTATTACTGTGGCTGGCATTGGTTTGATGTGCATGTATTAGTCAGACACCTTCTGTAGTGTTGGTTCTGCCAGCAGTCCAGTTGCCATCCACTCCTGTAACATAGGAATATAAACCTAGTTTACCGAGTGTAGCTGGAACACAGTATGGGTGATGGTGTCCTATGACCTGGCAAGGTCATGATATGCAGTGTGGATCAACCCTACTGTCATCTACATCTGTACTGAGTACATCAAATATGTTGATCACGGTTTATGGCCTTACAGACCACACTCAGCAGGGTAGTTGTGCACTATTTCCCATTATCAATGGTGTCTCCCCCTTTGTGGGGTGTGATAACTGTTGCTGTGCACCATTCAGTGTGTACACAACCTGACATGGAGCTATGATTGAACATGATGTGTATGTGGATAGCTGAATGTTCTTACATTTGTGTATGATACACCCTGGGATGTTGACAGGTCCCATGAAAGCTGTATGTATGGCTTTAGAGAGTGCAGCTTGTACCTGCATAATCGTTATTACAGGGGCCCTGTAGTGTACATGGATATATTATTAAGTGTACCAGTTGGGGGGGGGGTGGGAGTAGGTTTAGGTTCTCCAAGACCCTATCTGGATGAATGGGTGCTATTTCTTTAGGTGCAGTACTTCCCATACCATAGTGCTGTGCAGCACGTCAGGTCTTGTCATTGCCAATACAATTAATGACACAACTATAGAATGCTCTGTGCTTGGCCTCATAATATGTGGCTGATTAGTTTCACTGTAGCTTTGCGTTGTTTTATATGGTGTATTTGCTTCTTACTGAGGCTGACCAGGGATCACCTACACTCATGTGTGTTCACTCTTGCAACAGTTACTACCTTCTATGGTACAGTTTAAAGCATGGTACCACCAGTTTGCCTTCTTGTTTGTGTTGGGTTGAATCCTGGTTCTGTTTCAATGGCACAATCACTCCACATATGTGACTGCTTAAGGTTCATTTGTGTAGGATTCAGCATTTGCACATGCATTGTCCATCTGCATGGGTGCCATGGCAGTCACCACTCTGCTCTTAGGAAACATAATACTGACCTTGGAGACTAACTATGTGTAGCATACTGTTAGCCCTGTTTGTGTGACTACTGTGATCCAGGTCAGTGGGGTTGATGGAATCCAACACGCATTGAGCACAGATGTTGGTACATTAGGAGTCTTCTCAGTTCATAATGGAATAGTTGAAATTAGCCATTATTATTGTTCTGTCTCAGACCTAATCTTCCCCATTACAGCACATTATGACAGTTGGGAAATCCGCGGCCTAGTGGGTTATCTGTCTCAAGGTGCAATTTGAATTCCACTTTGGTACAAAGGTAGTTGCTCAGCATAATGCATCTGAAGTTATGCAAGTGCAACTAGCGTGGGGGTGTACTGGTGGGTGATCTGTCACAAGGTGCAATTTGAAATCCACTTTGGCACAAAGGCAGTTGCTCAGCATAATGCATCTGAAGTTATGCAAGTGCAACTAGCGTGGGGGTGTACATATCCTTCAGGCCCGTGTGTTCCAATAAAGGATAATGGGTAAGAGGTGAGCTATGTGTCATAATATGGTCATGCAGGTGTGCTCTCCAGAGAGTTGAAACATGTCTCAGCCACTACACAGATATGTTCTCCATGTTAGGTATTGACATATGTGTGTCTGTATAGTGTTTTTGACATGTATCATTGTGTAGCAAGACCTGCAGTTTATTGCGTGGCTGTCCCTGTAACAGCAGTGGACCTTCACTTGAACTGTGCATGATGAATGCACTATAGGGGAAGCATGAGCCCTAGGCAGTATTCAGATTCCCAGGGGTGACAGGTGCAGGCCCTGTCTAACAAAGCATCATGGTCTGTCAACCATGTTATCCCAGGCAGACAGATACTGGATACCCTTTGACTTGAACCACTACACTAGACAATTGTGAAATACAATCCTTTTGTCCCTGTACTGCAGTATCATTCTTGCCAATGGCAGAATGCTACCCAGGCCTTGGGACATACCTGCATGGGCTACAAGACCTGACAGTTCCTACATGTGTTTCCATGCAGTCCAGGCTACTGCATCACAGGTCCTGCACAACAACATGAAATATGCCAGAGCCATGTGAATAGTTCAAAAGGTGGTCTGAGTGTATGGATATGTGGCTAATCAGGGCAGACAGGCAGCTGATAGTATGTATGCCGTCATATAGGTTGGTGTGTAACATAGTGCTAGAGTTTGCATTCACAAATGAGTACTGTTGGGCATGTTTCCAGTCATGTGTTCTGAGGTGTGGCACAATTATGCAAACTATGTCATACAGTTTGTGTATTTGGGTGTATGTCTTTTCCTGCTTGGGGTGGTCACTTGTTTGGCCAGATACTTAGAAGCATCTGTGAATGTGTGTGCTTTCTGGTAGTGTGTGTGTGTGTTCTTACTGTGTTCTGGTAAGGGTATGTGTTGGTTGTGTTGATGAGCTGCATGTGTTAACCTACACCTCATAACTGTCCAGTCCAGTCATGGCTGTAGACTGGGCTGCCTTCCAGCTTACCCTGTAGCTGCATCCCAAACAATGTGTGGGGCATGGTGTTAGGTGGGTTTGGCAGTGTACATGGCATAGAGATTACATTCCCCCAGGATTGCCACTTACACAAAGCTGGCATTAGTAAACACCAGTAGCTGACTAGTGGACATGCCTGTATGAGCATTCAGTGCTACAAGTACCAAGTACTGTATTTAGTTTATGTATTGCTTATGAAGATGTTTTAAACAGTGATGCTCACATGTAAATATTTGTGTTATGGACGTGACAGCACTGGCTATTACGAAAACATTGTAGCTACCTTTAGCAGCAATCCTCCTCTGAGGAACACATCACATCCTGTTAGTTGATTACAGATGATGCAAGTGTCTACAGGTCTGTTTCCTTCTCTGGGTATATACTCACATATCCAACAGGACCATGAGCTCTGTTGTGCACAGACACCCACTCTCCAAACAGAGTCATGTATCCATAGACTCTGATGCCACTATCAACATGATCAGGATATAATCTGATAGTGTGAGCCATCACCTATGAAGTGGCTATTACACATGGGCAGCTGTCTCCTACATCTTACACTCTTACTGCAGATGTTACACTGGAGTTAAAGATGATATGCAACCTGTTTCATTACCAGTGCTGTGCACTACCTTATATTCAGTATGTGCAAGTGGCTGTTAGGTTGGCAATGAGAGGTTGGGCTACACAAACCTGGTAGTTCAACCAGTGTGTCTCTACTCTCAATATCCACTCTATGTAGGTGTGCACATAGCCATTTGGCTCAGCCCTGTAACAAGAGTCACTAAACATTTGCATAACATGTACACATGCACAGCTGTTATTGCTTGCAAACGATACTAGAGAGGTCCAGCCCTGTAAAAAGGGTCACTACGCATTTGCATAACATGTACACATGCACAGCTGTTATTGCTTGCAAATGATGCTAAAGAGGTCCAGCTCTGTAACAAGGATCACTACACATTTGCATAACATGTACACATGCACAGCTGTTATTGCTTGCAAACGATACTAGAAAGGTCCAGCCCTGTAACAAGGGTCACTACACATTTGCATAACATGTACACATGCACAGCTGTTACTGCTTGCAAATGATACTAGAGAGGACCAGCCCTGTAACAAGGGTCACTACACAAACTACTGAAGACAAATGTGACAGTCAGTTGGTGTACATATGTCTGATAGATGTTAATGTACATATGTTTGTGAAATTAGGTGTTGCAATGTGACATGACAGGGTGTATTATGAATGAGAAAGGTTCTTGCTTTGTGTCCTTTTTATATTGTCCCCATACAACATGTATACTCCTCCAGTTCACTTACTGGACATCCGACCCAGGCCCTCCTTGACGCATGATTGCATTACCCATCATTCCTCCCCCACCCCAATCTTCACATGCACAACAATCCCCCCTTCTATGGTGAATTAGGTTAATATTAATTGTTATAATACCAGAGCTGCATGGTTTTTGTGTGCACTGCAATTCCTTTGGAGTGCTTCTGTGTCATGAAGTGTATTCATAGATGTTTCTATATATGGCTATTGATATAACTGTATATATATATATATATATATATATATATATATATATATATATATATATATATATATCATATTAATTTGTAACAGTAATACATATGTAGACTGAAATGTGTTGGTTCACAAACTACAGTACATTACAATGTACTGTACATATGTACACAAAGTGACTGTCCCATTTGTGATTATTTCAGTGAAATGCATATGATATAGGGTGTAGTCTCAAGACCGTGAAATATGTGTATACCTCAGATAGCTCGGTGGTAAGTCCCATGACTATAGTGTGCATGGTCCAGGATTCAACACCTGCGATGCTTTACAAATGTTTTTTACTTTAGAATAAGGCTCATTTAAGCAATTGTAAGCATGTTTAAAAGTGTTTGTTTACCATTATAGCAGTGGTTAAACACAGTTAAGCAAACTTTGTAATGTATAACCTGTGCACGCAAACACGGCCACATCCGCTAACTACTCAGGATATATACATGTCAGTGAAGTAACATCTCACTATGTGCTGACATAACATTACATTCTCTGTTGACTGTACTCTCCAGCACACATGGGTTTATATGGGTGTTTCAAATGTTTATTATACAAATGATTACTACCTATATATGCAACCTGTGGTTAAGGTATACTTTTGAACATGATAAACATCCCTGCCTTTGTTGGGATTGGAACCTCGAATGCATAGATACTTTGCAGATGCTGTAACCATTACACTGTTGACATTAACATTGCTTCCACCTATTTCCTATTTAGATGATTTCTATGTGTAAGCTAGGCTAAGCAAAGGACTGAGGTCCCCAAACTCACTGAGCTTCACGTACTCTTAAAATAACAGCATATAACAAATGTACTGTGAGACAATACATTACATTCCTAACTATATTGGGCATAGCCCCTCACTGACACACTTCAAGGGAAACCTTGTTGTGTGAATGGGTAACAGAATATACACCCCTGGAATCATGTGTCCCAGAACCATACAGCCAGGGGATGGGGGAGCCTTTCCAGTTTGATAGCTGCAAGACCTGTTGGGGGAATTGAATGGTGTTGAATTGTCACATTAACATGCCTTCTTTAGTTCACTAAGTGCCCCTATCACCCTCCACAACCCCAGTCTTCAATAGCTTCCATAAAATCTGCCTGGAATTGCTTCCTTTGCTATGCTTGACAGAGGCTCAGTTACTTCATCAATGGTGCATGGAAAGCCAACACACTGTAGTTATGCTTCTAATTGCCCTTGGACAAATAGGTAGTAGGCTATCTGTGAACCTCTAAAGTGCAGGCCATCACAGCCATAATATGTGAATAAACAGACCTTCAGATCAGAATATACAGTGAGAAATCACCATGTAGTCAGGGAACAATTAAGTACAGCAAGAACATACAGAACACTGGTACTTAGTTACTCCAAAAGCCTATCTTGGAAGCTAGAAGGCTTGTATAAGTTTAAGGCTTTCTATTGCTTACCAATAGGTTACCTACAGGAGAGATGAAAAACAAGCATAGATGGGGAACATGCATGCAACGATACCATACCGTCCTATGTGTCAGCCTTAAACTTTGGAATACTGGCCAAGGCTATTGGTGCCCCCATGGTGCCTTATTTAGGAGAGTCTCGAAGGTGATTACCAGCTCTGTAAACAGCACAATAGCAGATTCAATGAGGGTTATGCTACTCAACACCAAGGATTGTGATCACAGCATGCTTGCACTCACAGCACTCCTCAGGATGGACAACATCAACATCTGTGCAGTAACTGAGATCTGTCTTAAGGCTCCTGAGAGCACAACAGCACTACCAGACTACAATCCATACTGCACATTTCAGCCACAGAACATGGACTGACAGACATGGAGGGGCTGTATCCATATTCATCAGGGATACCTACACCTCCAGGTTAGTGGGGCAGCATGATACCTCTGAGATCATCCATTTGCAGCTAACATTAGCCACAACTACAATGTAAGCTGTGGCCTGCTATGGATCACCTTCCATGACCCAGGACCACCACTCCACCTACCTGGAGACATTGGAGAACATGACAGTCCTAACGCACACCCTGGCATTGGTCGATGTCAACTACCATACCATTAACTGGGAAACTTACTCCGATACTCACTTCCAGTTCCAGCGCTTCCTGGAATTTATCACCTCATATGCCCTGTATCAGGTGGTAACCTCTCAAACATGGGGTGGAAACTACTAGAAGTGGTCATCACCAACATGGGCAACAGGTGCACCACAGTGGAGGTTAACCTGTCACTGTTTAGATCTGACCATGAACTATTCACTGTTTCCACACCCAAGCATCTCTCCCACCCACGGATACCACAGTGTATACCTTTCCTACAGCTAAATTTACACTACTAGTGATAGGGGTGGGGGGTTTCACAGGCCCCACGCTAAGGGGAAGCACTGCTCAAGATACAGACAGATTTACAAATGCAGCCTATAAGCACCTACATGGATGTATGGATCGTGCCATCACTGGTAAACCAAGACTCACTCCTCCTAGACAAGGACACCTGGTCTGGTGGACCTCTGCAATAAACAGGTTATACTTAAGAAGTAGGACAGTGTTCCAGAAAAACAGCAAATCCCACGAAGGGCAGACATCCGTGATCACTATTAGTATGATACGTAGGTCCCTCATGACATCATCCAAGGCTAACATCAGCAGGAGAATATGCAAGGATTCGAAAGATAACCACAAAGCCTTCTTTGACTATGTCAAGGATCTATATGGTGACACACAGATTTGCACTGTGCCAATGAAATATAGCACAAAATATGCTGACCCTACTGATATCGCCAACATCCTTGCAGATACATTCAGTGCATACTTCACCCCCTAAAGAGGCCATAACACTACCCAAAAGGTACAGTATCCCACACATTAGAGATACACAGGTGGAAATGGCCCTCTCTAACAGCAGAATACAGTGTCAATGGAGGCAGAAGCTGCCCCATACTGCATCTTGCAAACTGTACAAGACAACCTGCCCTGCACCTAATTAAGCTTTCCTACCTCAGCATCTCCACAGGTTACATGCCCATACAATGGCCCGTGGCAACAGTTATTCCACTCCATCAAGGTGGAATCACAACTGACCATGGTAGCTACCAGCCCATAAGCCTGACTAGCCTGGTCCAAAATGGTATGGATCGCATCCTCATGGCACTCATTAACAAAGACAATGGTAACCTCCGAACACATGACCCAACCCAGGTCAGCTTGGTTGAGTGCAGTTCATGCCTACTGACCCTGTTTGACGTCTTACATACAGTCACCAAGACGTTAGATGATGGGGGAGGTGGTTCACACATAGTACCTGGACCTCGCCAAGGCTTTTGACACCATGCCCCACTCAGGTATTATTGATAAACACACCAGCCTGTACATACACCCATACATCACAGGTTGGGTTGCCAATGGACTTACACACAGAACCCACATGGTATGACTAGAGGTCTCCAGGTCCAACTTTTGACCAGTCATGACTGGTGTCCCACAGGACTCAGTCCTGGGAGCCCTACTGTTCGGCATATACGTCTCAGGGGTGCAGGCAAACACAGGTGAACTATGGCAGACCATGTTTGGCAGTGACTGTGAACTGGGAGCCATGATTGATAGTCCAGCTGACACAGACATCCCTCAAGGGGCCTCACAGAGAATGTCACAGGGTGTCAACTTCATGGCCTTCAGCCAAGTGCCACTAACTGCACGGTCATTCCATTGTGGAATTGGCATCCACATATTAACACATAAGTGACAGCCACTTTAATATAGACAAGGTAATGGGGTATCTGGGGACTAAGGTAGATAGTAACCTCCCCTTTGACAATCATATCTCCAAAGTAGTTAGGACATCCTTCTATGTAGGCCATCTAATTACTAAAGGATTCTCATCTAGACATACTGGGGTTATAGTGCCCCTTTACTCATCACTCATCAGTCCCATCATAGGGTATAATAACCCATGTGGGATGTACCTCAGAAGACACTTCCAACAGCTGGGAGGTCCACGAATGTACCTCGCCAAGGGGAATACTGGCCTCCAGCATATGGCCTATGCAGCCAGACTGAATAAACATCTGCTTTACTCAGTGGCATCTCTTTTACCCAGAGATGATCTCAGCTGGCCAACATAGCCATGTCGAACTCAGGCTTGATGGAGATGCTCCACCTATGGGAATCCATGTCACAGTGAGCCACACACTGTAGTGAGCTGAACCTTGCCACAACAATAACTGGAAGATGCTGGAGAGACAGCTTCCTGTCACAGACACTCCCCATACTTTGGAACAACATCCCTAACTACATTATACAGAGCCCCTCACTAACACTCTGCAAGAGCAACCTTGAAGAGTAGATGGGGAACAGTAGATGCACCCCAGGGATCCCACCATTGGCTCTGCTCCACAGAGGGACAGTTAATGAATCAATGGGATGGCAAAAGCTGACACATTTTGGCTGGGCTTATGAATGGCCTCTGGCAGTTGGCCAAGTACCTACCTATGAATCTATGCATACAGTATCCACATATGCTGATAGCTTAATTTACTGTTCAGGTGTTGACTTACCTTGTGCCAATGGCAGTTGTGTGTGCAATAGTTGAGGGCTGCCTATATTGGATGCGCACAGAAGACTGCCTATACATGACAATTCACAGGTAATCTCGTGTGTGTGCCATCCATTTTTACTGTGTGTGCAAGTGGAGAAAGGTGTCAGTCCCTAGGTGCTTACACTGTCAGTGTGTGCGCTATATGTTCCCTCTTTTCCAAGGCATGGGCATACTGGACATGCCTCCATCTGCCTACTGGGGCTGGCTCAGGGTGTTCGTGGTCTGAGTACCTCCATGCCTGTGGGGCCCTTGGCAATGGTGGTGGGCTTTGAGGGCCTTCATCATTCTGTCCCTGCTGCAGCTGTTTCCATAGGACCATATTATGTAGCATGGCACACACTATGAAGATGTGGGCACATGTGCCTGGAAAGTACTGCAAGGCTCCACCAGATATGTCCAAGCAATGGAACTGTGATTTCAGCATCCCAAACACATGCTCTATGATGATTCTGGTTTGTGTGTATGCCTCATTATGGCATTCCTTCATGGGTGTGTGTGCATTTCTGATGGGAGTCATCATCCATGGTTCCAGTGCATAGCCAGCATCCCCCACCAGGTGACCATTTGGGATGTCCCTCCTGGCAAATAACCGATACATCTGTGAGGCATGCCAAATGTGGGAGTCATGATAGCTTCTAGGGCTGTCAGCACACACATCCATGATAATGCCCTGGGCATTGCACATGACTTGGCAGTTGATGCAGCGGTATCTCTTGCGGTTTATGTAGCACCTACCTTGCTCACCAGGTGGTGACTTGATGTGTATGTGCATGCATTCTATTGCACCCAGTATCTCTGGGTATTCTGCCACACGGTGGAAGAGACACATATTGCTGGCCAACTCCTTCTGCATTCGGGGGAAGTATATGTGCTCATTGGCATATGGTAACATGGCATCATCTGGTGTAGTACTCTGTATGCTGATGCCTGTGAGATCCCCATGATATCCCCAGTTGGTCTTTGAAAGGTACCTGTAGCTAGTATTCTCAGGATTACACATACCTTCGTATCCACTGCAATGGGTTCCCCTCTGTTTGTTCCGGCTCTGAGGTGTGGCTGGCACAGCTCTACAAGTTGCTATAGGATGTCACTGTTCACCCTGTAACGCTCTACTATCTCCAGAACATGTAGCCCCTGGTAGGTTAGCCTGGGTCTGAACACTCTCCTCCTCTTCTAGTGCCAAAGGTGGTCATGTGCATCATCATCCACACCACCTTCAGTCTCCAACACATGCTGGTGGATCAAAGCTATGGCAGCCCCTAACATGTACATAATAAAAGTCCGCTGTCTGTATACATCACTGGTGCCAAGTGTATGGGAATACAAAAATGTGTGTGAGGTGCTTTCACACTTTATAGTATTGTGCTATGGATGCTACTGATGTCAGTGGGTGTGTATGAGCTATTCCAGCTGCAGCGTGTCTTAATTATGGGTTTTGCAATGAGTACTGCAAGTGTGGGGCCTTTACTGTGGAGATCTACTTGCCTGCCTTGATTAAACTGTTGCCCTTTAATTCACTTTTAGACCTGAATCTCCTCCCATTATCAGGCATGCATCCACCTGCCATCTTACTTGTTTTGTACTTTCCCTACCCAGTCATGGCAAAATGTGCCTTGTAGCTGATATACTGCAAATCGGCTTTGTTCTGCTTTGACACTTTACTGTTTTCTTTGCAGTATAGCTCCTCTCCTTTCCTGTTCTGCAGGTAGCTGCTTGTAGCCTTTTTAGCTGTTGTCAGTGGCCCACTGTAGGATCAGAGGTGTTAATTAGTCATTTGTATTCCAATTTCACTGTTGCAGCATTTCCTTATTTCTTTCTTATATACTTCTTGTTTCTGCTGCCGTGCACGCCATGCATAGCCATTTACCGGGTTTATGCACGTTTTCATCTCTGTTCACATGTATACATGGTTACCTTGTGTACTCTCAGCTAAGCATAGCTATGGCCAATTCGACACACTCCTATCCTGCAGCTTTGCCTAGCTAGGGGCAAACCCGTTTAGCAATGCTCCAATGTGCTTACAGTAATGGCGACACACTCCTCTCTTGATATCATCTTTATCTCAAGGGCACACCTCGGTGTTATAACACTACATTGTGACATGCATCCTTACACCAGCGGGGAATCTGCGATTCACTATTACTCCCCTCATTTGCACGGCATTGCCTACAAATTCCTAGCTACTGCGCATAACACTATCACTGCCCCTTAGCAACCCTTGCGCCATAAGTATGGTGCAGCATGCCTGCCATTGACTATTATGGGGAAATCATGATATGTGTTTCATTGCAGTTTTATTCTATATTTTTATGTATTCCTTGCGATCCCCTTTGCACACCGCTGCCCTGCACTTCCACATCGCAATAGTGCGACTATATATATTAAATGTTAATTTTATATTTTGTACATGTCTTTTTATGCCAATGGCTATATATTTAGCCATTGGCATATATTAACAATATAATACATGTGCCTGGTTGGCTGTCATGGCTCCGATTTTATATTTGCAAAAATGTAAACCGTTTTCTACAGTTTACATTTCTGCATGCTTACACTATGTCTGCACCACTTCCTGAATCACTACATGCCTTCATTTGCATGCTACACTGCTGCACATGGGGTAATTAGCATACAAGACTCGGGAGTTGTGCTGGGGTAGCATGCGCAGGTAGTGCATGTGGAAACACCTCGTATCTGAATCGGTCAGCAGCCATATTGGGTGTTAGAATGTTGACGCTACACCTGCACCTGGCGCAAGCTTCATGAATCCTGGGGAATGATTATGAAGTTTGTGTAGTTTGATAGACTTCTGCAAGGATCTTTAAGTAGAATGCATTAAGAGAAAGGGATAGGTAATAGCAGCACTAAGACTAGCAGCTAAAAATGCAGAGATGGAGAGCTTAATAATCTAGATGCTGCTTTGTTTGAGGGTGTAGAGAAAAAATAAAAATGCATGGAGGGGTAAGTGGTTGATAGGTTGTTTTGAAACAGTAGCACATGCTAATATATTGGAGGGGATTTTTTAGAGCAAGTTTAAAATTTTTGTAGTTTGTTATACATCTGATTTTAGTTGGTAAGGCATTCCAGAGTTTTGCTGCAGTATACAGTAGGAGTATAAACATTGTCCAGCTTTTTTGTTTGGTCTGTGTAGGGTTACTAGTTGTTTGTCTTCAGATCAGAGGGACCTGGTGGGTTGGTAGGTTTGTAGGAATGAGCTGAGAGCTGGCAGTTATTAGGCTGATGTATAACTTTGTGTGCCATATTGAGTTGTAGGTGGTCTAGGAGGTTTGGAAGTTTGAACCAGTTGAGGGGGCACTGAGAGCTGTGCAGTGGTGTGTGTTATTGAGGCCATTTATAACACATTAGCAATTTTATTATAGCAGGATTCCAGTTTGTTTTTTAGGGTAATCTGAATGTTTGTGAAAATTGGAGCACCGTAGAAGATAGAGGGGAGCAGGTAAGTAGAAGCCAAAATGGTTTTGGTGGTTGAGTTCATGAAGTTTTTGTGCCGGTATAGCCTTCCTAGTGTGCAATGAGTTTTATGATTGCATTGTGGATATGTAGGTTAAAGGAAAGTTTACTGTCTATGGTCACACCTAGTAGTTTGGGCTGGGAAACAACTTCTAGCTGAGTATTGTTAGCTGAAGTGATCTTAAAGTCATTTGAGAGGTGTTTGGGAGTGAAAAGGAGAAATTTAATTTTATTTGGGTTCAGCAGGAGCTGTGCATTGTTTAGTCAAGTCTCCATGGAAGTGGAGGCAGTTTGAGTTAGATGCTGAATGTTTTTTATACTGCTGGTGGAGATGATGGTAGAATCATTGGCATATTGGATTAGGGAGCTTTGGAGGGATGCAGAGTGAAGGTTATTAGCAAAAATGTTAAAGAGTAATGGTCCAAGAACAGACCCCTGAGGAAGTCCATTTTAATTAGTTAGGTAGTTAGAGGGTTCCCTGCCATTATACGGATTGTTGTCTGTCTGGTAAGTAGCTGTTGAACCACTGCAGAGTTGTAGGAGTAAGGCTGAGTTATAGAGTTGCTGTAATAGTTTTGGGTGGGAAACAGTAACAAAGGCCATAGATAGATCAAGTAGTATTACTGAGGTTAGCAGTCCGGCATCCCGAGATTTGTTGACTATATCTGTAAAGGAGATTTTAATGCAGTAGAAGTACTATGTGAAGGTCTGAAGCCGTGTTGGGTGGGGGCAAGTAAGTTGTTTTGTAGAGTATGATTATGTAGTTGTTTATGTATGCATTTTTCTAACAGTTTGAATAGGGGAGATAGTACAGCATTGGGGCAGTAATTGGTAATGACTTTGCACTTACTACCATTGTGTAAATGGGTAATTATGGATTTTTTCCAAATTGTATGGATGTAGGATTCTATGATGTATCAGTTGATGAGTATGCTGACAGGATAAGCTATAGCATAGGCAGCATATTATAAGTACTCTGATGGGAGGTTGTCAGCAGAGGGAAAACAAGGTTTTAGTTAAAGAAGCAACCTGTATATCTGGTGAGTGAGTGCAGATTGGAGAATAGGGAGAGGAGGATGTTGGTCAGTTGCAGTTGTGTCCTGTGGGAAAAAGGAAGATGATGATGGGTATTTAGTAATAATTTGGGAGGGGCTGGGATTGTGCATTTATTATGTATACTATCTATGAAATGTGCATTGAAAGCTTATGCAAATTGGGATATAGTTTTATTGGTATCCAGGGATGGATTTTCTTTAGTTCCGGGAGAGAGGAGCTGAGATATGGTATGCCAACATATTTTGGGTTGTTTTTCCAGGAGGTTAACTGGTGGGAGAAACATTGCCTCTTATCATTGTTTATCATTTTTTTTGCTTGGTTGTGTAGCTGTCTACACTTTTGAAAATGTGGGTCATTTTTTTTTTTTTGCCATTCCTGGCAGGCTTTGTCTTTTGTTACTAGTAAGTTTTTGGTAGGCTTGGTTAGCCATGGAGCATGATTAGTTTTTATTCTTTTTGTGCAGAGAGGGGCTAGGTTGTTAAGAGTATCAAGAAATATTTTGTTGAAGTGGTTGATGGCATCATCTAGTGGTAGGGTTTTTAGTATGGACCAGTTTATTGATTTTAGTATTGAGTGAAACTGAATTTGGTTGAAGTTAGACAAATTATGTGAAGTTTTATAGGTGTGGATTTTGGTGGTGTGTGTTATGGTTCTCTTTATATAGGTGGGTAGATGATCACTTCAATTATTTGGAAGAGTTCCAGTTAGTGTATTTGTGGGGATCTGGAACTACAATCCAGTCAACAGTAGTTCCTTGGTTGTTAGTTTTTGGAATTTTAGTTGGAGCAGAGATGAGTTGAGTGAATCCATGTAGGTCGATACTATTGGTGGGGTAGTCAGAAGATTTTGCTAATTTATATTGGTATCTCCTATGATAATTGTTTCAATAGAAATATTTTGAGAGATCTAGGATAGGATGTCTTCTAGTATGGGGATATTATTTCCTGGAGGAATATGTAGGATTCTGATGCATAATTGTTTGGTGCTGAGTTTTAAGGTGGCTAGGAGTATTTTGGCAATACAAAAGGTGGGGATGGGTTTGGGATATGGGAGTAGAGTGAGAATACTAAGGTAGATTAAGGCTACACCTCCCCCTTTTCTTTGCGTTTGGTCTGCTCTTATTATGTTATATCCTGGTGGGAGTAGTTCAGTATCTTCAATATGTGGCTTGAGCCATATTTCGGTGAGTGCATGTAAATTGGGGGAGTGCTGGCTTAAACATGCATGGAGTTCTGTAGTTTTGTTACAGATGCTACACAGGTTAAGAATGATTAAAAGTAGATTTTTAGGGGAAGAAGTTTTGGAAGATGCAGGGTTAGAGGAAGGGCCTGGGTTGGGATGGATGTCTCCACATAGGGATAAGTAGGAGTCTATTTTTTAATTATGGTGGTTGAAGAGGACTGTTTTGTTTATATGCTTCAATTTTATTATAGGTGGGGTACAGGTTTAGCAGAGTCATGTAGAAATATAAATTTGGCAAATAATACTGTGCTAGAATTAAATAGACCAGGTGATATATTAGAGAAGGTATCTGTCTTTGTTTCTAGGGAGGTATTAGATGTGGAGGATGTTTTTGTTATGAACAGGTTCTGGGGATTTAAAGATGTAGTGACTATGAGAAGAGTGAGAGTTAGGTCAATCAGGAGGAGTGTGGTAAAATTGAAGTAAAACATGCTGGATAGTCTATAGGGTGGTAGTGATTGTAAAGAGTGAAAGTGATGGGTTAGGTGGTAGTGATGTACAGTGAGGAGGTATGGAATGTGTACATGTTATGATTTGCTGGAGGATGAATAATAGGAATGGGATGTGGTGGAGACTATTTGGGATAATGTGATTGGATTGGTGATAGTGGCTGGGAGTGATTGGTTATGGGAGATGCTGAAGGAGGAGTTAGGGTAGGTATAAAATAATTTGATATATAGGTGGTGGGAATGGGGTAGGGTAGGGAAGCAGAGTGAGCCTGAACATAGCTAAGGTGAATGGAGGGGGGCAGAGCCATGAGAAGAAGATCGCTAGAAAGAAAAAAAAATCAGCTAATGAGAACATCCAGTGCCACTGCTAAAGGTAGCCGATAGCCGGGAGTTGTTAACAGGACTTAGCATAGGTAAAGAGGGAGAGCTTACTAAAATTGCTGCAGAGAGAGGGGTAGTGACAGTACATTACATGCATCAAGTACAAATACAATGTCTATAAAAAGAGGAGTGGGGCCAACTGGAAATAAGAGTTTTAGCAGGTAATTAGTAGAGATGGGAGTGGGGTGGAGTGAGGATGGCATGACCATGTATAGTGTGGACACTACAGTCCAGATGTTAACAATTGCAAACACTTTGTTTTACTGGGTAAGATTGTATCTACAGGAGACATACATTATGCCATTGGTAGGATTAAGTGCTTCTTTTGGTTTTCGTGTGCCTTGTTGAAGTTTTTTCAGACCACAGTTTACTGGAGAGGGAGAAAAGGAGAAACACTATTCCTCAGGTACGTAACTGTAAAATAAAAGAGAAAAACAATGGTAGTTTCCAGCCTGGAGATAAAGAGGAGGTAGTATCAGTTAAAAATAGCTTAGGGAAAAAAGGAGCAGTGTGGGGATAGTGACAAGAAGGAACAGGCTAGGGTATCTAGGTAGAACAGGACAGTGACAAAGTTAAGAAAAAACAAGAAGGAAAACAAAAGGTAGGAACAGTTGAAACTAGCTATGGCAAGGTCATAGAGACTAAAATAGGGGGTAGGAACAGTTGAAGCTAGCTGCGGTAAGGTTATAGAGATTGAAGGAGGAGGTAAACAGTTGAAGCAACCTATAGTAAGGTTATAGAGACTGAAAGAGGAGGTAAACCAGTAGTAGATAAAATAGACAACTTAAGAGTCTATGCAGCTAATTAAACAAACTATGACACAAGCAATGGTAAGGGGACTGAGAAAAAGCTTATAAGCATCAGTGAAAAGGCATTAATTCACTTAATTAAGCAAATAATTTAAGCATTCTATACATCAGCTATGCCAGTATGTGTTAAATAATATCTATGTCTGTTGAGCATCAACCAGGCTAATAAAAGATTTACATCCAGTTTTTATCGAAAAACACCAACTAAAATAAACATCGCATCAGTCCACAACAGCAAGCTAACAGTGACTGATAACTTGTTTCAAGAAAATTGGAGCATTTATTTTTGAAATAAAACAATTGTAAGCTATAATAGTGCGGCTATAGAATACTAAAATATGCTAGTGGGAAACAGGTGGTGTCAGCATTTCAACTGTTAGTCAGAGGTTAGCAATTTACAACAAAGAAAGAACAATTCTGCATTAAAATAATGGAAGTAAAGCAATTTCAATGCATTCAGTTCAAGTGATTTGTTCTAGACAAACCTCATAGGTATCATACTATGATAAGTCAAAGCCTTTAAGGACATAAATTCAACTTAAGAGCTGTAGGCTGGAAAACAAGTCCAAGAAACATTATTTTTTTTATTTAAAGTACTTACATGGCAAGCACACTATTTCTCAGATGGTCAGGGACTGTGATAGGGGCCAAAGCTAAGGGTAAATTAAAAATTGTGCCTGTAAATTGCAGGAAGCTAAGTAGGTAAGTAGGAAAGGGGCGGGGTCAAGGTAGAGCAGCAGTTGGTAGAAACAGGTGTAGGAGACAATGTAGGGAGTAAGTGGGTAAATTTAGCAGGGGCAGTCATGAGAAGAAGATCATTAGAAAGAAAAAAAAATATCAACCAATCAGAACATCAAGTGCCACTGTTAAAGGTAAGAGATAGGCTGGAGTTGTTATCAGTGCTTGGCATTGGTCAATAGGGAGAGCTTAGTAAAACTGGTGCAGAGAGAGGGGTAGTGTCAGTACATTACATGCACCAAGTAAAAATGCAATGTCTGTAAAAGGAGGAATGAAGTAATTGGGAATAAGAGTTTTAGTGGGTAAATAGTAGAGATGGGAGTGGAGGGGGGGGGGGTTGAGTATGATGTGACCAAGTTTAGTGTGCACACCACAGTCCAGATGTTAGCAATTGCAAATACTTTGTTTTACTGGATAAGATTGCATCTGCAGGAGACATACTTTGAGCCGTTGGTAGGAATAAGCATCTCGTTTGGATCTCTTGTGCCTTGTTGAAGTTTTTTCAGACCACAGTTTACTGGGGAAGGGGAAAAGGAGAATCTCTATTCCTTAAGTAGGTAAGTTGAGCCATTGGTAGGATTAAGCATCTGTTTTGGGTCTCTTGTGCCTTGTTGAAGTTTTTTTTCTGACCACAGTTTACGGAGGAGGAGAATGAGAATTGCTATTCCTAGGGTAGGTAAGTTGAGCCATTGGTGAGATTATGAGTCTCTTCTGGGTCTTTTGTGCCTTGCTGAAGTTTTAATCAGACCACAGTTTACCAGGGAGGGAGGAGGAGAATCGCTATCCCTTGGGGAGGTAAGTAGCGAGCACACTATATCTCAGAGGGACAGGGGCTGCAATGGTGACCGAAGCTAAGGGTAAATTCATATATTATATATGGTGTACTAATTCTGCTAGACAAAATATAAGTATATGGTATATATTTATAGTAACAATATATGGTATATATTTATAGTAACAAATACCTGACAATATATGCATTTTGATGATATTGCACAGCATACACTTCCCTGTATTTAAACAAATATTCATATACAGCCCATGTAACTTTATTTGTAATCTAAACTGTTTCTAAATGTTGTAACTGGTGTCAAAGACATCTGATTAATAGAACTGTTGCTCATGAGTGACACTGACTGAAAATAATAAAACAATGCAAGTGATGTCAATGATGCTAGTATAATGGAGCGTTTTTCCCTGCACCTCAGCTGAAAAATTGTACCACTAAGTTGGACTTTACTGGTAAACAAAAACCAATAAATAAATAAATGAATGAATAGTAAATGTTAGATAATAAATAATAATTAAATTCAGATCCAAGAAGTTTCTACTTTTTTATTCTCTTCACTGATCAGACCTATTATGGGATACAGTGCCTCTTCTTGGATATATCTTACTAGGCATCACACCTCTCAACATCTTAATGCAAGAAATCTGGACACAGCCTGACAGATTGGGTGGGGGGACCAAAAATAGGGGCAGATTTTAAATATTGCTACTATAAACTTGGGAAGTTACCAAAGTAACAGGGTTAGTGTTATTGTTCATTTTCTAAGGGATTTGAAGTCTGAAACTCAAATATATGCCATTAATTGGTGACTTCAGTCCTCAGATTATCCCAGTGATTTGCCAGAAAACCACAAATTTTATGAGGAGCAGACCAAAAATATGAGGCAAAAATCTGTTTTAGATATATTTGTGTATTCATATATCACTGTTAGTTTGACATATATTTTGCTTCTTCTCATATCACATATTACTAACCTGCTAGGTACTATTACTGTTATATCAAATATTTGTATTTCTTCATGCCTTACCACAATCTCAGTCCCTGAACATGTCACATTTCCTACAGTTCATATTACCTTTTTTCCAGATATTGCATCAACTATTTATTTTTTTCCTTTTATACAAATTTTGAGTCCAACAAACATATCACAGCAGTACTTAATTTTTTACACCATTGTGTCCATAGCTTCCTCTTCCATCTTTTTTCCTGTTAGGGGTCACCACAGTGGATCATCTGTCCGCTCATGATTGGCAGTGGAGTTTTATGGTGTTGAGTTGCCAGCTTCTTCTTCCATCTTTTTTCCTGTTAGGGGTCACCACAGTGGATCATCTGTCCGCTCATGATTGGCAGTGGAGTTTTATGGTGTTGAGTTGCCAGCTCAGTGCCCAACCTTCCACAGAAGGCACACACACACACACACACACACACACACACACACACACACACACACACACACACACACATACACACACACACACACACATGCACACTCACACCTAGGACCAATTTTAGATTGTCCATTCCACCTACTGCGTGTCTTTGGGATGAGGGAGGAAACCAGAGCACCCAGAGGAAACCCACATGACCACAGGGAGGACATACAGACTCTGCACAGAAGGCACCCCAGCCAAGAATCGAACCAGAGAACCTCTTGCTGTGAGGCAGCAATGCTAACCGTTGCACCACCATGGCTGCCCACCATTGTGTCTATAGCAAACTCCTGATATCAGTTTGTATGCAATTTACATTTAATACCAATATTGCTGTATCATTGTTTTCCATTTTTGTGTCTTTCTTAGTTTCAGTTTTTATTTTTCTGTCTCTTCTTCTATCCCTTCCCCTTCCTCATTCTTTTATCTTCCTCTCTTATACCCCCTATAATACTTTCTTCTTCACAAATATATCCAGGAACAATTTAAACTATCCCTCTTCTCTGCTATGCTCTTTCTTATTTTCCTTTTCTTGTTTTAACAAATGGCAGTCAAAGCAGAAATGCTGACTCCACTATCATTACATTTCTACATACTGGATTGCAACACTAGTATGCTGTCTCTCCCCCCTCCACATCATCTTCTGTTACTATCTTGCACCAAATACATTGCCCCCCCCCCCCCACACACACACACATACACAAAGATTTAGGTTGTCCCCAGTATCCAACAGTGCCCTTTTTTCAATTTAACATTAGTATATTTAGTGTATTCTCTAGGTTTCCTTCACTCACGTTCAGTACTACCCATATTTCACATCTTCTTGTCCAGACTTTGCATTCATCATACACTTTCTTAACATCATCCAGTGTACTACAGGTAATAAAAATTGTAAACTCATATACTCTTCCACATCTGATGTTCTGAACTGTACATGTAACTTTGTTTTTAGTTGTATGATTATATTCTACAGCAGAAAGTTTTTTTTTCCACTGTGGCAATATGCTTTATTTTCCTCTGCTTTATTCAAAATGGATTCTGCTAACAAAAAAAAAATCAAAGTTACTTCACAAAAGTCATTACTTAAGTGAATTATGCTCCTTTGTCTTCTAAATCAAAACTCAGTGGCAAAATAATGTTATCCATAATGCCATACCTGTTAATTGCGTCATTGTTTTTTGTTCTCTTACCACTGGTCATTTTCTTTGTACATCAGTCTTTCAGTGTTCCTTTGCAGTTTTGCACTTTCTTCTTCCTCCATTCTTCTTCTTCTTCTTCTTGCTTGAGTCACAACTTTAGCATAAGTTTTTGTAGTTATCATTTCAGTGTTTATATTAATTATTCTCACTCCACCCTGTTAAAGGTTTGTGTCCTTAAAACCAGCTTCCCCATCAACTATCATATGCCTAGATGTATACTAGCAACCCGATCATTTTTATCTTCACTCCCAGCATCATGCCAGCCTTTTCAGAAATTTCCAGTTTCTGCATCACATGTTCTACGATCTTATCTCAGCCAGTCTCATCTTCTTCCTTTATTAAATTCATTAATGCTTAAGTTTCAAGTACTTAAATTAGTCACCATTCCCTCTGCCATCCCCATATCAGGTTCAGTAGCATTCTCAGTTCTGTCAGTGTTATTGTTTGCCATATTGGAAGTGTCTGAGCCCAGTGAAAGCTCTTTGCTCCCACCTAGTGACTTAGACCAAAAAAAGAATAGTAGGGGACATTTTCTAACGCCATTGTCAAATTTCCCCTAGTCAGTATAAATACCAACTTGGGTGACTCCTAAAACGTGGCCACTAGCCTAGTGGGATTAATATGGACTAAAAAGAGGCTGAAATAATAGGCATAAAACAATATGCTTATTGCTGCTTACACTAAGAAATACAGTGAAATTAAATTTGCAAAGTTTATAAACAAACTCTGTCTGCAGACAATTACTCTGCAAAGCACCTGAGTGTGAATTTCAAACAGGCTAAAGCTCTAATTAGGAAAAAAGCATGCAGTTTTTCATAAATAATGAAATCATAAGCCAAGTACAAACTAAAATATATAGCAAAGTAGTATTCAGCATTTCTTCATAACATTGTTTGACAAGGGTATGTATTGATTCTAAGAGCACTAATATTCTGGCACAGGCATTTGACTTAAAGTCATTATTTTACCAATTTCTCACACAAATTAGTAAACAGTTTATTTCTTTTTGTAAGAAATGTCTTCTAAAATCCTGCAGTTGTATGATAACTGCCATAGTAGGGCAAGCAATATAACTTGCAAGTAAAATGGCTAATAACTGTAGGTTGTGAATTAAACAAGTGAGTGCAGCAGCCAGGCAAACATAGTGTCAGTATGATTTCTAACAGTTCCTGCTTGGCTTCAGTACAGAACTAAAATCTATAGCTAACCAACAAGTAATGGTGGTAGTGTCCTTCCTATGTACCCATTAACTATATTTCTACAGCACCTGTTTATTGTACCTTCTAGGCAATCTTTGCATTACAAGTCTGTAGCTGGAACAGTCATATGAGGTTAATCAGGGGTAACTTATTGGTGGATGTATACTGAACGTTCAAACTTCAGTCGCCCAAGGTTTAAGTCATGGACAATTGGAGTCTGTCCATAGGAAATCACTGACAGCTAAGCTGTTCTAGCAGCTATGCTCTTTTGGGAGGGTTTCCTCATCCTTTGAGTTGGTGCAACCATGAAACTGGTGTATTTATGTTTCAGCAGTATAGGGGGCCTTGTTCCCCCAACATTGGAGGGTGTAGGAGGGCTTGCCCCATTCAAAGAAAAAGTGTTTCTTTTTTTTTTTCAGTTTTTTTTTTCTGTGAATGCAGTTCAGGGATTCTTATCCTCTATGCATTCGTGTCCACTCATTGCTGACCGGTTAATCCAAGGTGGCAGTAATGCAACACTGTAAATATAAGCTGCATGTGCTATGTAGGACTTTTACTTGAGAGTAATGGGAACTTGAGATGGGTATATGAGGATGATCAATGCAGGTAGCTCTTTATAAGTGGAAATGCTAAAAGAAAGTAGTACCAATACAGAGAATAACACACTGTGCCTCTCTAGAAAGAGAGCTAGTACCTCGGGATTGTCCTAGAAACCTGTGTTTACTTTTCCATTATGGCATATCAAATTACATAGAGGTTTGGGTTAAAAAGTATTTACATTTGTAGGAAACATTAATTTAGCATCATCAAGTGTAGACATTTTAGAACTGTTTTTATGGTGTATAGCCTGCTGTGGCAAAACAGTCTGAACTAACTGCTGAAGACAATCAGAATTAAGACTATGCTTAGGTTTCAAAAACTGGAGAAAAAAATTTTATTTTAATAGAAATACCATGCTTTTATAGTGCTACATTTTATGAAAAAGCCACAAAAAGTCTAGAGCATACAACTACATGCAGTGCTCCTGAAAACCTACTAACTACAACAGGTATCTCTTTGAAAACATAGCGAACTGAAGAAAATATATGATATAAGACCTTTTGAATTTTTTAGATAATATAAGATGGCATGATAAAGTAACTTTAGTTTTCAGAATATGTGTCTAATGTAATTGGAATGCACTGGTCCCAATGCAGCGATGCTAGGTTTATTTTCCCTTAAATAAAATATGCATGTATTTATTTGTTTTTGTTAGTTAGGACAGAGACAGAAATATACAACTGTTTTTCAGACTTAGCTTGGGAGCACTATTTGCTCAAGTGTCTTGGTTAGAGTTACAGAGCAGGCAAAATAGAGGGAGAGGGAATGAAATCAGGAATACAGCAAGCAGCTCATTAACATGTAAACATTAGAGAGAAATATTGGCACAGTATTTTGGATTCACAACATATAAAGAATCTGATGCTTTACTGTGCAAGATTGTTCTTTTCAAACTTTGACCACACGACTTTTTAGTAAAACCTCTAGAAGCCTGACAAACATTTAGCTGTATGTGAAACATATTTAGTAATACACAGCATGCAAGTTAGCTACATAAGAATGACATCTGGTATATGTACAGTTCATTGCAGCATTTGCATGCAAGTAACTTTTGTACCATTTTATTTTACTGAAGCATGATATATTTTAAGGATTGTGGGTGACCAAGCCCCCAACATTGGGGGGACTGCAAATAAAAAAAAATTCTGTTTTTATAATATTTTCAGGCTATGCTTCTCAATGGTGAAAACAAGTTGCTCAAATATGAATCGGGGAAACCAACATAATTCTGGATATGCAGCACTATTTATTTACAGAAATCTTATACAGAATTTAAGTGAGCTCTCTGTTGGTTGATTAAGAGCAAATTCACTGAAACATGTTAAAGGGCATGGGCACATCAGAAGGAAGATGGAGACTGGAGAAGCTGTGGGATACATGATATGGCAACCTGGCATACCTACTAGGGCAGTAACCTTCTACCAATGTATGCATATCAATCTGTGTTTGTATTTCCATGACTAAGTTAGAACAAATAGTTGTATACGTCTTTATTTTCTTTGAACCTATGAAAAAAGTCAACTTTTTTCCATTATAAAGCATTTTAACCTGTGTGTATATTGCACCATATGCTTTCTAGTGTAATCTGGATATAATTTATAAGTGATTGATGAAACAGGTAATGTGTAAAGTATTTATTAACTTATAACATATCTGACTATAATATTATTTTTAATGTCAGCATGTTTTTGGCACACAAAATGATAATCGCTAATTTGTTTAACGTTATGTGAGTTTCTACTGAGTGTCTGTGGTTGAGGAAAGGAGTCAACCATTCAGAGTGATGGGTCTGTGAAAAAAAGCATTGTCAATTCATCAATCTATATGAAAATAAAACAGTGAAAACATGTTATATGAGCACATTTAAATACTGCAAGCTTTTCAAAGTTGAAGTGACTAACAACTTCATTCTCTGTTTTCCTATAAAGCAACTGTCACACTAAGTGATATTTGTCAAGAGCAGCACCACACATTAATTATGTAAAATTTGCATTCAAAATAGAATAACAAAAGTTGTATTTATTGTACTGGAAGTCAAAGTTTCAGTCTAACTTTTGAAGATTTACTATAACAGTTTAAAATTCTGTCAAGTTAAAAAAATATATTTTTTATTTCCTTGGATATCTGCACAAAGTAATAACTAAATATGATTTTTATAGACAAATATGCTATGCATTTAAACCTGGGACAATATATTTTAAATATTTGTTTTGTTTAAGCCACAGTGAATAAGAATGATCTAACTTGTAAGTTGTTGCCAGCATTTCTTTATAGCAAACTTGAGAGATCCTATTTGTGGAACAGAAAAGTACTCAGATCCTGAGCATGTATAGGAACTTCTATTACATCTTCCTGGGATTAGCTTGGACTGAAAAATCCTATCATTTTGAATGCAAGTTGTTCAGTGTTATAATAGGAATGGCAAAAAAAGGTACTGCATGCATAAGTTTAATAGCAGCAGTTTACAACTCTAAATCAAGATAGTAATTAATGTGCTTTCCTAACTAGTTCTGAATTTGCCAGTCTAGCAAAGCACTAATTAGGTTTAGTGGCATATATTAAACAATACCATATCCACAAACCCCAAGGGCGTTATGCAAACTCATGTGCATGAATGCAATAAATGACACTGCTGTGAAAGTGTAATTAAATGAACTCTGAGACGTTGCTGTGGAGATGCATACTGTGAGCTTTTTAGCAGCAATGAGCAGTCTTTAGTGGTGATTCCTAAAATCATCTGAAATCCTGACCTTAACACTATTTAAAGGAACATTTTTCCTGTATCTCTTGCTAATGGGCTTCTGCTTGAATACATTTTTTGTGTATTCATATCTTCCAGTGTGTTTTTATTAAGTACTAAATAGTTTTTTTTTCTTACAGTCTAGTAATCTGTACCCTGATTGCCTTACAGGTAACTGTCTGAATACATTCCATTCATAGGTGCTCCAGGAACAGATACATGTAGAATAACCATACTCCTGCTTTAAGTATGGCAGACATGACTAAATGGGTATTATTTTTTGGGCTCTGATGGTTGCATAACAATACAACTGATTATAGAAACAAAAAGTGGTAGGCAAAAGGCCTGCCATAAATAGAAGATAGGGTTACTAGATCTAAAGAAATTCTTAAGAGGGTATGAAAAATAAACTACAAATTAAACAAGCTCTGCATGTTCTCAAATGGGTAAGTGATACAAGTTATACTTGCTATCAATATTTATTTTCAGATTGAGGTGTTCTATCATGTATTTAGCTGATTCATTTTTATTTGATGACTTAAGCACATCAAATGATCCCTTAAAAGGGACAATGGGGAAGATAAGGGCAACAACATAAAAGTGAAGACATTTTCACAGTAGGAAGCCATCCTAAAACAGTATACATTTTAGGGGGGGTCTGAATAATTGTCATTTGAAAAACAAAATAACTCAGAACTTGAACCTAAATGGATGCCAGAATCAGCCACTATGGCCTAGAGCCAATCAAAAATAAATGCAGCATTAATCACTGCCCTATCAGCTAGAGTAACAAAACAGTTATTTTGATTATGTACATTGTTCAGTGGTGAAGAGCTACTGGATTTCTCAAATGACATGTTAGACACATTTGTCATATCAAATAACAATAAAAGTTGGAGGTGCTCAGTACACAAATGGTTGGTAGTTGGCATAATGGTTAAGGTGTTTACCTTACAAATACAAAGTACAGAGGATGATTCTCACATGGTTAGGCTTAAAAATCCCCCCCCCCCCAGGGTTGCTAACCTATTAATTACCTAGGAACAATGTGGGAGCTCTTGCCAGTCAAATATCTGTAAGTCTTTATGTATTCAATTGCATCTACTGTAGGTCTATAGGTTTACAGGAGATAAGTAGGCTAACAGCTTAACAGCCCTTACAAGCCTAGCCAATATAACCTGCTTTTACCCAATATATGGCCCCTATGGACATGAAGATGGCATGGATTTGTGTTTGTGCCTTGTATTTCTGTCAAAGGAAAAATATACTTTAAAAATGATCAATACACAGTAGGTTTAGGTTAAGGCACTTTAATCTTGCAGCAAGGAGACAAAAAACATGTTAATACAGAGTTTGTCTAACTAGAATCAGGAAATGCAGGCATTTTTATACATTTTCTAATAAGACATTGCCTACTGAGCTGACGTAGTGAATCACAAGTTTTGTCATCACCATTTCGTAGTGATTGTTTTTACAATATTCTGCTGGTACTATCAATTTTTGTGAGAAACTTTCTAAGAAAAACAACGTGGCCTTGGCTACCACCGGTTAGATATATGCAATGTTGCCATTCAAGGTACTATGGCTAATTTGAGCACAAAGCAAGTGTATAGATTGCAGTTCATTTCTCTAACAGTCCTTTGTCTTTGTTATCTCTAACTTCTGCAGCTGTGCATGTTCTTATACTTCGAACAGAGCTGATTGTTTAGAATCATTACATTACAGAATATAGCATTGTTCATTCATTTTTTCCTGACCTAGCAGATAATCACCTGCTTTTCAAGTACATTTCCAAAAGGCATAAACATGAATATTGCTGTGCTAGCAATTACTAGGTCAGAGGGCATCTTGCAAGGTTCAGAAAGCACACTGCAGTTTCAAAAAGCATCTTTTAGTCTCATATGAAACTCAGCTGTATATAAAACAAAGTGCATATAAAATAGAATGAAAAACATGTTAACTTATTTAGTTTCTAATCAGCATTAAGCACACACATTAATACATATTTTTCTGACAATTTCTTATAGATTGCCACTGTCCATAAGGGACATAGGCACTACCCCAGTGTGACTTTGTGATTCCCCATCCAATGATCCAAATTGTATTTGAAGAGGGCCAGGGAAGGGCTATGCATAATGTGAATAGGAAGGCTTTTCCAAAGAAGGGGTAAGCTCTGAGATTCATACCTGTCTCTCCTGAATGTTTTGTTTCAGTCACTAAGTTTAGATCACTAGATTAGGTGACTATATTATTGTTTGACTTGCAGATGTGTAGCAGCTCCATTAGTGCTGGATTTGTGAGTGCATCATAGGTCAGACACAGGTCAACCAATAGTAGTCGAGAGTAATGAGATACGGCTTTTAGTCTATCCGCATAGTTCATATTGTTTACACCCTGTATTTTCTTTGTGAGGAACCCCAGAGGTTGTTTCAGTTGCTGTAAGTGCATAGTGACATACATGCCAAATGGAACATTGTAATCGATTACTGGTCTAATGATGGATGAGTACAGCCAGACTATAATTTCCTTGGATCTGGATGCTATACCTTTACTTATAAGTTGTGCCAGATAGAAGGACTTCTTCACCACCGTGGACACATGACAGTCAAAAATTTGGGTTACTTTCTATCTGTGTACCTAGATCTCTCACCTTTGAGTCTGCTCTTAAGGGATGTGTGATTAATGTTGTAATTTGCCAGAGTATTTGACTTCCCAAAGGATATGATAATGCATTTTTTTGCATTTAGTTTTAGGCCATGGTTCTGGCACCAATCATTTGTCTGAGCTATACTCTCCTGAAGGATATTTACATTGTTGGGGAATTCAATGATTGCCATCAGCTTGTAGTCATCATCAAACTTTGTCATCCAGAGGCCTTCCACATTAGTCTTGACATCAGAGAAGTATATTCCGAACAGGAGTAGTCCCAGCACTGAGTCCTATGACACATCACTAGTAACTGGACTCTTGATGGATTTGGATTCACCCACTTTAACTACATATGTCCTATCCATGATCCAATCAGCTATCCATCTCATGATGTAAGGATTTATGCCAAGTTTTGTGAGGTTATTTGTAATACTTGATTGGGGAATTGTGTCAAATGCCTTGGCCAGGTTGAGGTAGGTGGTATGTACTGTTTTTCCTCATCTATAGTCTTACTGACTTTCTCAAAGAAATATACCAGATTTTGCAGGCATGACCTGCACATGGCAAAGCCAGACTGAGTAGGGTTTAGTGCTTGGAGGTTTCCTACGTCATTATTTATCAGGTCCATGATTATTCTTTTCATGGTCTTACATATAAAACTAGTGAAATTTAAACTGTTCATTTAAACAAGCAAACTTCACATGTGGTTTCATTTTCTCATTGGATTGCATATTCGATAGGATTGCTTGTATGGTTATAAACTTGTGTCACATGGGCTATACTATCCTTGCGTGGCTTGTCAGTCATTGCTGTGGTAACATATTCTAGCACTGCAATTGCAGCTTTTCTTTCCATAATACATCTGGAGCCTTTGCACTATTCTTGTATAGCCGTAATGAATGTAAGAAAGGAAGATATAAAGCATAAAATGACATAAAATGCATATGAATATACAGAACTAACCCATGTTTTAGTGAAAACATTAGCATGCATGAATGTCAATATTAAAAATGAAATCTGAGCAGTTCCCTTTGATTTCTCTGAATCAAGATGGGACTATATTGTGAGTTGTATATATCTGCTCTTATTTTATTAATAATTGTGCCCACTGATTGAGATGCAGAAAAAAATAAATCTTTTTTTATTTCTTTGGTACTGTGGTATATTGACCCTTTGACAGATATTAGTATAGCAGTAAGCTTAGTCACTTGTCTCCCTACAGGATGGGTGAAACTGTATTTGCCATTGATTTCCACCCCCCACCTCAGCCCTTTTTATACAACAGCAACTAGTCACACTCGGGTTACTGAATCATAGCTTAGGCTTTATTTCTTTATACCATACAGCAAGGGAAAATCTGTCCACAAGGATACTGACCGTATCATAAAGTTATAATTATATTTGGTGATTTACTTCATTTCTGGGTATTGCCCCCTAAGTTTTATTATATATTTATAAAATGTTTTAATTTTTTCTTTCAGTCTTATTATTTAGTAAAAACATATAGATGAACTTTGCTTTGTAGATTTTTTTAAACCTCTTTAGGCTTGTTTGAGTTGTTTTTCCTGTTTTTATAATACCTTTTATTTATTTAACATTTGTTAACCGGGTAAATCCGACTTGGAACAAAGCCAATTTTCAGTGGAGGCCTGGAGAGAAATGCTCTAGATATATGTCTTTGAATGTGGGAGGAAACCAGAGCTCCCGGAGGAAACCCGCACAAAAGCAAGGAGGACATGCAGACTCCACACAGAAGGCACCCCAGCATCGAACCGGAGAACCTCTTGTTATGAGGTAACAGCACTACTGCTGCACCACTGCACCATCTGTTTCATGGGTTGAGCACAGCATTATCATTTTGTTTTTCCAGTTGTTTATTTTGAATTTCAAAAAACTCTGGTAAGGTAAGAAGCTATATAAATGTATATATATATATATATATATATATATATATATATATATATATATATATAAATAAATGTGCATCAAAGATTAAGAACAAAGTCAGATTACATTCTGATGGTGGAAGTGCAACATCCATCATAATATTCTATGTTCGTCATCACCTTTATAACCATCAAGGAGTTTCGGGAAACACTTATACTGTATCTTAACTCTGTAAAGAAGTCTGCTGCAAAGCTCTTCAGCTGTATCACAATACCAGATCCTAACGATTTTACTCTTATTCATATTTTTTTTAATGTTCTGAACTTCCATGAGTGCTAGAAGATTTTAGACCTAACTTTATAAATATGTAACATTCTGTGCAGTCTTTATCGACCACATTAACATCTTCATTTAGTCTGTTGTAATATACAACATATATCAGTGATGTTGACTGTATACTGATAGTTTTTTTTTGTGAATTTGCATTGCAGTCACTCCATTGCTTTGCCTCCAGCTTTGTTTTGGGAAACCATAGTGGGTGCCACTATTCAAGTTTAGTTCTTATCATACCTGTAAAATATGTATTAAAATATTTTCATTTGTTGACTTAATGAGCATATTTTTTGCAGCCTAATGTTTTTGAACACCAATTTCTTGCCTAATGAACAGGATTAATGTAGATTAAATGTTTAATGACCAGTACATCAAAATCTTTAAAAGTGGAAACCCTTTCTAGTCATTGAGTCTTAAATATGCAACTATTTTGAATTTTCAAATTGCCAAAATGGATTCATTTGGTTTTATTAACATTTTTGTTCAATGCCTAAATCATTAAACTCTCTCAAAAATATACATATTTTCCTTACTAGTAATAAATGCCCAATTTTGATATCATCAGCATAAAACTTATAACAATTGCTAGATTGAAATATCAAACTGTAATTTTTTTTCAGTACCAGTTGTTGAACAGTTGTTGACTTGTGTGAATTTCATTTGAAGATTTTGCATATCCAAGGGAAACTTGAGACTGATGCCAGATTTAAAGTTGTCCAGAACCTTAATTATCCAGAGATCCCAGTTTGTAATTTGGAGATGTCTGAAGTAATGCCAAAAGAAGGGTCTCCAGCACAGAACCCTGAGAAACACTATTGCTCGGCGTTGTGTGTATACTGAGGATGCATCTACCACCCTCACTACATAGGTTCAATCCATCATTCAATTTTCTATCCACCTACTCTATGGGTCAGTTTGGAGCTTATTCAACTTGTTTATTATGTTAGCATGTGGTATGATGTCAAAAGCCTTAGCTGTATTGACGTATGTTGTATGGACAGCATGTCCCCTGTTCACAGCTTGCTCAAAGAAGTTGACCAGATTTGTTAGGCAGGTTCTACACGTAAGAAAGCTGAATGGCTGGGGGACAAGCCTTATAAGATTTTTGATATCATAGTTAACTAGGTCAGTTATGGTATGTTTCATGGCTTTGCAGATGAGAACAGTCAGGCTAATGGGCTTGTAGTTTTTAGGGTCAGTGGTGGATCCACCTTTGTGAAGTAACATCACAACAGCTGTGTGTCATACATCAGGGGAAAAAAGGGGGCTAATCTCATATTAAATAGCTGTAGGAATGGTTCACTAGGACATGTTTTCTATGGTTTAAACCAGGTATATTATTAGAGTACATGGATTATGTATTTTCACTATGGAGAGTATCTTTAGCAAGAGTTATTTGGTTGTGATGGGAGGTTTCAGATTTTGTGGCATATATCAGCTTTGTATAGTTGTTTTGAGATGAAATTTGCACTGAATCCAATTGCTAGTGTGCTGGCTGTCTCTGCTGAATCCGAGTAATTAGTGCTATTTTAGAAAAGTTTTGAGAAATTTTGGGTATTATTCCTTAGTTTCCTAATAAAACTAAATAAAGATTTGTAATTGCCTTTAATGTCTAATTCTAGTTTAAGTTCATCAGATGTCCTTAGATTCCTGATGGTATTCTTTGGGTCTATATTAAATCAATGAAAAGCCATTATATTGAATACCAAAACAGCGACATGTATTACTTGAACAGCGGAAATACCGAATGCACGAAACAGTGAAATTTAAAATATCGAACGTTCATAGTCGGCCAATCCCACCACCTGCTACATACTACCTACCCAAACAAAATAAATAAACCACATACATACACTAACCAAACCCTACTCCTAACCCTAAAGTAAAGCACCAAAACTCAACTTCTGACCCTACACTAAACCCCACATACGCAACTATCTATGCACTTTCCTTAACCCCTCCCTAACCCTAAGGTCCGTAACTAACACACACTTCCCCTATGGAGATATACCCAAACAAAATAAATAATACACATAAATACATTTAACAAAACCCTACTTCTAACAATACACTAAATCTTACACACATTACCTATCTATACTTACCTTAACCCGCACCCTAACCCTAAGGTCCGTAACTATCACACACTTACCTTACAGAGCTATACGGCAGATGGGCCAACCAAAACACTTCAAAATTTCAACTTTCGTGGTTTTGCACGTTCAACGATTATGTATTTTGCGCAATACATGTCGATGATTTCATATTCGTATAAATGGAGTTTCGACAATCTAATAGGAACCCGTGTTTTTTTAATACTTTGATAACTTTTTAATGTTATCCTTGACTTGCTTTGCTATACAGTTTAAGAACCTTTTTTTCTTTTATCAGTTTTTTTTTTTTATTTATGCGGGTGGATAACCAGGCTGATTTACTTTTAAACTCTCCATTTTGTTTTGATCAAATAGAGTCTGTCTGACTACGATACTGACACAGTAAGTATTTACTCAGACAAACTCTATTAGATCGAAACAAAATTCTCTGAACATTGTGACCTTTCCATTTAATTGTTTGGAGATTTTGAAGAAAAATCTTACCGGTTTGTGATCAAAATAATTGTAGAAGTGAGTACCAGGTTTGTAGTTCATATAGACAATCCCTGGGATTCAGGAACAGTCGTTTTCCATGCAGGAACAGTGTAGGAGCTCCTGCATGGAAAATGGCCACCGAGCGATCCAGGAAAGTTCCGTTTTCATGTGCATGAGTGGCCCTACACTGTTTCTGCATGGAAAGACGTACAGGATGCAAATCACCTCATTTGCTGGCAAAAACCATGCAAATGAGGTGATTTTATGATCCACGAAACTGGCCGGACTCCATGCAGGAACAGTGTCAGAGCAGAAATGTATTCAGTTAGTAAATTAATACATTTCCGCATCTCAGCAAATGGAGACAGGACAGCTCTTAGGAAGCATGTATTACAGTCAAACACACATGCCAATAGCCAAATATAAGGCCATTAGAGTTAATAAATGTGTATATATTTTTTAAAATGAAACTTTTTTTTTTGGCCGATCACGGCCGTTTAAGCTCAGGGCAGTGGCGCACAAATAGGATCATGCCAAAAATCAAAAAAAAGAAAAAAAGAGAGAGAGAAAAGTCAATTTTAAGATAAGTCTGCATTTTGCCATTATAGTCAATGGCATGCAGAATGTAAACAATACAAGGGAGTACTGGTTGTCAAGGGGAAAGGGTCCATCTAAGTGCATTAACTAAGGATGTACACACTGGGGTATGCAAATAAGGGGAGTTATACTGAATCACAGATTTCCTCAAAGTGTCAGCTTGCACCTAACCGTGTATGTACAGCAATACAACAGTGCAAATATAAGAGCTGAATGACTTCATAAGGGAGTGTGTCATGCTTGCTGTAAGCTCATTGGAGCTCTGTGACCCATGTTTGCCCTTAGCTAAGCACAGCTAAGGAAGGGTGTGTGTCTGAGGCTGTGATGTCTTATTTCATGAAATGCAGAGGATGTTCCCGCCAGAGAGAAATATAGTCAGATTGCACGTTTTACGTTAGCAATTTATATATAAGAAGTTGTATATTGAGTATACCACTTTAAATCGTGCAATTCTGGCGCCAAAGAAGTTATTTAAATCTGAGTTGTGTTAATGGACTTGTATGGAGTTCTGATGAAGCTTGCAATTTGAGCGAGTGAAAGCGCTTAACCTTGGACAATAAAATTAGCTTTTTTCACTTTTTTCTTCCTTGCCTTCTATCTACCAGGGTGTCAAGACACAGGGGACCAGCATTTCACTTTTGGTTCTGTTTGTATATTTCAAACGCTGTGAAAGATATTTTTCCGTTCAGTTGTTTGTTCCCCATGGAGTCTGATCAAGACGCTACACCACCTCCTTCACCACCAGTATCCAGAGGTGAATGGAACAAGGTACAGACCGAACTGGTTGAATTAAGGAACGAAATTCACAAGCTCACTTTTTTGTTGACTAATCCGGGCTGTAATAAGGCTCAACCATCTGCTAACACCGTCAGCGGTGATTTCATCACTTCAGCTTCTATCATGTCTAATACGGCAGGTCCTGTATCCACCAATACTGGCAATTTGAAAGACATTTCTCCACATCTGAGTCCGACTTTTTCGGACCTTCCTAATGGATGAAGGACAGCACAGCGAACAAAGAGCACGATCAATTTACCGGCTCCTACTACACAACAGAGCAGTAGCAGGTTGGGTTTTTCAGATTTCACATTTGACTTTACTTTCGGTGAACTTGATGATGAGGCAAAACGTACTGGAACTAAACCTAAATGACTGATGCCACAGCGGACATATGCACACACGGTTAATGACATTCATTTAGGACACAACCAAGTATGTACCACTGTGTCACTGGAGAGAAAGGAGATATTATCACCACATTATTCTGACCACTTACAACATTTTTTGGACAATTCCTGTGATTTTCACCATAATACTGACTGCAAGTCTAGGAATTCTATGTCATCTTATGGTACCCTTAGAGATATGATTTATTCTTTGAGTAAGAAACTTAACATCATTAACACTTTAAAATTAGACAATGCTTATCTTATGAAATGTATAGAATCAAAGGTTGTTCCTATGGGACTTAGATTCTTTAAAATCCCTATGGGCATTGTATTAACAGAAAATATCAAATCTGAATTTAATACTATGTTTGACCAGTTTGGTATACAAAACATGAAATTATTTATCAAATGTAATGATGGACAGTTAAGTCAGATGCTGTCCGAAGTAGAAAAGATTAACAAAATAATACAAGATGACTTAGTGTTCCCCCAGTGGGAAAGATTATATAAGAAACAATTCAATATTGCTGAATATAACACCAAGAAAGCACACCAAAGAAAAAGTAATAAATTTCAGAGGGATATTAAACAGTATCAAAATAATATGGTTTACAAATGGGGGAGCCATACAGACATACACCTTAACACCCACTACAGCAAACACAACAGTGAAAACACCTCAAAGTACAGACATGACAAAAATATAATGATGAAATATTACAGGACAATAGAGCAAGCCATTTTTTGGATCAAGGAGGCAACAGGAGACCTCAAAGGGACAAAGAATGGGAAGGGAAATACAAGGAGTCAATCATACAGTATTACAGACCCCATCACTAGATGGGGTGGCAGAGAGATTTGAGAAGGAAACTTTATTAGACAAAACAAGGAAAACCTTGGAAATATGTCAAAAATCAGATAAGGAATGTAAGACACCTATAGTTAAAAGGGCCTTGGATACTATGTCATATACCTCACAGCGTGAATCTATTATAAGAGAAGGTATTGTAAATTCTTACCAAAATTTTAAAATATATAATTATACAGATCTTTCGATAGACATTTCGCACTTTAAATTATTCTCAAAAGGGATGAAATTCATACCTACTACTAAGACTAGACTTGTTGACAGTATTAAAGAGTTCAAAAATATATTAGAAAACTAAATCTAGCTATTTTGTTTAATAACAATACAGAATGTAGATCTATAAATACTTGTGAACAAAAAATATTAAAAAAGAAAAGTTACGTTACGCCTCCTATGCATCCCATTGTTTCTGTATATGACAAAACAGTGTCTATGCAAATGTACTTGTTACAGAATCAAATTAATGGTTGTAAATTAAACCATAATTTATCTAATGATGAATATAAGATCTTGCAAGAATTCAGGAATAACAAGAACATTCAAGTTATGAAACCCGATAAAGGGGGAGGCATCGTTTTATATGATAGTATGGAATACACTACTGTTATCCATGACATATTATATAATTCAGGCAACTATGAGATAGTATCGTTAAATGAAATAAACATAGCATACAGACACATAGATTTACAAATTGAGGAATTCTATATAGATCGAAGAATTTCTAGAGATACCTATGAATTTCTAAATGTAGAACATCCTGTTTTAGCATCTATAGTGAGTATTCCCAAAGTCCACAAAAGTATAGAAAGTCCCCCATTTAGACCAATTATATCAGGGAGTAGATCTAAGACCTTTCCACTAGGGACAGCGGTTGACAATTTCCTTAAACATATATACGATCGAATACCACATCTAGTCAAGGACTCATGGAAATTTTTAAGAAAATATCCAGTAAATATATGGAATGTTGACTTAGTGTTTGTCACAGTGGATGTTATCGATCTGTTTTCATGTATTCCCAAAGAAACCGTATTAGAAACTTTTGCTAATTGTATTCGCAAATATAGTGGATTAGGATGGGATAACATCTGTTTTATCATAGAATTCATGTCCATAGTTTTAGAACATAATTATATTGAATATGAAGGGGAGTATTTTAGACAGTCAAAGGGTGTAACTATGGGAGCAGCTTGCGCTCCCATTTATGCAAATATGGTCATGTTGGGCTGGAAGGAATTGAAACTATTTACAAGTGAATATTACAAGAATATAAAATACTATTCACGATACTTGGATGACATATACATTTTATGGGACGGAGGCATAGAGTTACTTGACCAATTTTTGTGTTTTCTTAATTCGAGTAGCGACTATCTTAAATTTACTTATTCTAGTAATAAGGAAGGCCTCCCCTATTTAGACACTTATATATCTAAGGGGGAACGTTGTTTTAAATCCAAGTTGTATAGAAAAAACACCTTCTCCAACAGCTATTTAGAATTTTCAAGTAATCATCCCAGAAAATTATTTAGTAATATCTTTAGAGGTCAGATTATACGAGCCATTAGAATGACCTCTACTTACACAGAGATGTTGGAAGAGGTATCACATATTACCACTTTATTTAGTGAAAGGGGCTATGACACTAAAACGATGACATGTATTTCCGCAAGCACTGTCAAAGAATGGGGTAAGAAATACACTTTTTTATTAGGTCACAACTATTATAATAGAAATAGTAATAATATAATTCAGACTAGTCAGAGACAAAATCTACCAATTATGGACTTTGGAAGAGCATGCATTTTAGAATTTGGTCCATATACAGGTAAGATCAAAAAGATTATGACCAGTAGTTGGAATATTATCCAGGCGGATCAGGACCTGGTCAAAATATTGGGCTCTCAGCCAGTATTCGTTAACAAGATGGGGCGTAATATTAAGAACTTATTGGAATGACACACCATCTCCAAACAAATAATTAACAAACATACTACAAAGTGTGGTAGATGTAAACAATGTCACGTCATACTGGAGGAAGGAAATATAACATTAGATAATTTAAACAAGACTAATATTAAGTTCAAACAAGGTAACTGTAATACAAGATGGGTGATATATCTGGCTAAATGTGCAGTGTGTTCTGGATTCTATACTGGGAAAACAGAACGAAAATTTAATAAGCACATATATGCACATTTATACAGTATTAGGACCAAAGACGTCAATAACGCACTTTATAGACATATTAAAAAAACATGGAGATGGACATAATTTTAAATTTGGTATCATTGACAGCATTACTATGGATCTTATAGGCGGAGATCTCAAAGGACTATTGTCCTACAAAGAAACATGGTGGCAACTATTTACTGACACCTGAAATGCACCAGGATTAAATGACTTTATAAGCATTAAATCAATGCTATAAGGTATAAAAGTATTGTTTTTAATTACACATAACACATACATCTTTTGACAGACAGTTACAAGTCAATAATTATCTAGGTGTATGAAATTAGTTATTTATATTATTTTTATATTTTTATGATTTTACTTTTTCGAATTCTGTTGTGATTTTGTATGATATTTTTAAGGCAAAAGATTATGTATTTTATAGTCAGATTGCACATTTTAAGTTAACAATTTATATATAGGAAGTTGTATACTGAGTATACCACTTTAAATCGTACAATTCTGGTGCCAAAAAAGTTATTTAAATCTGAGTTGTGTTAATGGACTTGTATGGAGTTCTGATGAAGCTCGCAATTTGAGCGAATGGAAGCGCTTAACCTTGGACAAAAAATTAGCTTTTTTCACTTTTCGCTTCCTTGCCTTGTATCTACCAACGTGTCAAGACACAGGGGACCAGCATTTCACTTTTGGTTCTGTTTGTATATTTCAAACGCTGTGAAAGATATTTTTCCGTCCAGAGGAAATAGCAGAAAAGTATACATTTGAGCACCAGGTATGCACGGCGAGCCTTGGGGCTTAAATAGGGAGGAAGTGGGATGGGGAAACAGCAGTAGGAAGACAATCAAGGAGAACTAGCATAGCTGGCAGTTGGAATGTATCAGAATCAGCCAGTTACACATACAGCAGCCCTGCACACTAATATAAAGTATGCAAACACCCTACAGACTTGTTTTTCCCACAAACTCTACACCACCAGTGTACACAGACAGGGGATTTTTAACTGGCAAAAATAACTAAATATGTTAGAGGCTACTGCTGCTTTATTCCATCAATATGTGCTAGAGACAGAGGGTGGTGAGGAGGAGAATGCTGACAGCTGACCCACAGTGAGGAAGAGGAGAAGAGTGTACAGACCCTGGGTAACCTACCAGGGCCTACATGAGCTGGAGATAGTACAGCGCTATAGGGTGGACAGGGATATTCTACAGAAAATCATTGAGTTGTGCCAGCCACACCTTACACACACAGCTAATAGAGGGGAACTCATCCCAGTGGATACCAAGGTATGTCTAGGCTTAAGAATACTAGCCACAGGTACCTTCCAAAGACCAACTGGGGAAATCATGGGGGTCTCACAGGCATCAGCATCCAGGATACTCCACCAGTTCCTGGATGCCTTGACACAACATGCCAATGAACACATATATTTTCCCACTGCCTGTGAGGTGCTGACCACATGTATGCGTTTCTTCCACCATATAGCAGAATACCCTGAAGTAGTTGGTGCTATAGACTGCACGCACATCCACATCAAAGCACCACCTGTTGAGCGGGGCAGGGTCTACATAAACTGCAAGTGCTTCCCCTCCATCAACTGCCAGGTTGTGTGCAATGTCCAGGGCATTATCATGAATGTGTGTGCTGGGAGCACTAGAAGCTATCACAACTCCCACATCTGGCATTGCTCACAGCTGTATCAGGTGTTTGCCAGGGGGACATCCCATATGGCCATCTGTTGGGGGTTGCTGGCTATGCACTGGAGCTGTGGCTGATGACACACATCAGAAATGCACACTCACCCAAACAAGAACACCATAATAAACCACAAGCACAAACCGGGATCATTGTAGAGTGTATGATTGGGATGCTCAAGTCATGCTTCCACTGCCTTGACATATTGAGTGGAGCCTTGCAGTACTCTCCAGCTTCATGTACACAAATGTTCTTAGTATGTGCCATGCTACACAATATGATCCTGCAGATACAGCTGCAGCAGGAACAGCATGGGACAGGGCTACACAGCCGCCCCACCATTGCCAAGGCCAGCACAGGCACAGAGGGACTCGCAGGAGGAACATCCTGAGCCTGCCCCTGTAGGCAGAAGGAGGTGTGCACAGTATGCCCATGCCTTGGCAAAGAGGTAATGCATAGCACAAACATTGACACTGTAGGGACCCAGGGACTGATACCTCTCTCCTACTTGCAAAGACAGTAAAAGGGATGCCAAACATGACACTACCTGAGACTTACCATGCACAGGGAGTGTACTATGTGCATCCAACATAGTCAGCCCTCCACCACTGTCCTCAATACTGGCCCAGCAACAAGGTAAGTCACTCTTGCTATCAATTACTGAATGGAGTAGTATGTTCTCATACTTTTATGTATGATATGGATGCAAGCATGGAAGGGAGTTGGGTGGCTGAATAGGATAGCAGCAGACAGCTATATGGGACAGTAGGAAATTCATAACAAATACTGGTGTCAACATACTAGGCAGTACTACACAAGGTGACATCCCACTGTAATACATGTGATGGCCCAAAGAACTGTGGGTGTCAATAGTTCACCCACATGGATGTCAGTGAGGGTCACATATCCACCACCAGCCTCACCCAGCAGGACAGGTGTAGATGACCATAAAGAAAGGCTGAGCTAAGGGCCCCAAATGATGGCAATGGCGAACAGTCCCCCACCAGACCTACACAGACATACTACAACATGTCTGCCAATTGCATTCCAGTTCTGAAGGGTAAGAAGTCTGAAACTGTAATATATGCTATTAAGATCTAGCATGTGTACTCTACTGATATACCTCCTGTCTGCATGATAGGTCACAATACAATATGAAATGGAAGGCAACAGAGTAACTGAAATACCAGTGGAATCATTTCAAATGTTAAAGTCCTCAACCCCCCCCCCACAATCCCATGTAGAAATGCAGTAACAGACGGCCTGCAGGACTCTCAAATGGCCTACAGTCCTCTGGCAAAGGCCCATGCCTCACCCATAGTGCCAATGTATGGAATGTCAGGGGGTCTCAACTAACAACCTCACAGTAAACAGAAAACAAATGCAAGGCCATGTTGACAAATACCAGTAGCATGCCTCCCCATACCCTACTGCAAGGGCTGTGGATCAGACCATAGATACTACTGGGATAAAGGCCCAACTATAAGGATGCCTCTGAGATATTGCTTACATAATGTTAGATGGAGGAGAGAATAACAGAGGGGGGTGTAGAAGCATGGATGTTATGGAGTGTGTGAAGTCTGAAACTCTAATATCTGCCCATACTACTTCTGACTGCAAACCCATGAATGAATAGCCACAAAACTGCTTGTAAACCACAATGTGAAGGTAAACTGGCCAGATATGAGTCCTGCCTCTGGATAACCTGGGCATATCTGTACAGCTGAGAGGTATGGCCCCAGCAGGATATGGCCATTCCTTGAAGTTGAGAAAAGCACAAGGAGGGGATCCCCAGCCAGCATACTAACAAGGTGCTGCACTATTTACACAGAACCAGCAGTCTATTGTCTGCAGCTACCCCTCCACGATGGCAGGTGTGTGCCAGAATGTGCAGTCTATATGCCTTGGAATATTGGTCTCAGCAGCATTCATCTCCTATTTCCCGGTAAATAACTGTGAGCAAAGAATGATAACTGTCAGTAGTCGATGACATGATACATCACAGTGTAAAACAGTACATATGTCGGAATATCTATGCTACAACCAAACATGTCACACAAGCAGCACAGACAGCAACAGTTACAGTATCCCCTGTATGTTAAGTCTATTGTGTCTCCATATTGGAAACCTATCTACAGATATCCTGCAAAAACAGTTTGCTAGGTGTAGCTGCAGCACGCAAAACCCTGAACTGGAGTCCAACCCTCCCTGGAATGGATGCACACACTCAATATAAAATCTCATACTGGGCATGCTCCTACACTTAGATAAATGAAGCCCATGTCTCACAACACAGTGGACTACAGTTATTGGTTATTCGCAGATGTCTGTGCACACACACCCAATTGTAAACCATTGACACACACACATTTGATAGGAATACACACACATATCTAAGACAAACACATTATAATATGCCAAACATACACACACAGAGATGTGGGGAATAGAAAGACAGACAGCAACAGAGAGAACACCATTTATGAGGCCTGTCCCACCTACTACACATTTCATTGGCCTATATCATATGATGTGCTGATGTCCTTCACTGTAGAAATACCTTTGGTTAGCCCTCAGCCCTAAAGTGTCAGTGGTGCTTCTGATAACTGTGTAACACTACAGCACAAATAGGTATCCATGTAGCAGTTGTAATCTCAGTCCTGTCAAATGTTAAGTTGTGTGTGAGTGTGTGTATGTGTGTGTGTGTGTGTGTGTGTGTGTGTGTGTGTGTGTGTGTGTGTGTGTGTGTGTGTGTGTGTGTGTGTTTTTCTAGATGAATGTAGTTGAGGCCATTCACACTCACTAAGTGTTGTACCCTTCCTTTGGCATCACTGCTGATGTCTTTCACCTTCAAAGATACCTTTGGACAGTTCTCCATAATATAAGCTCCATGGTGCATGCGATAAATGTGCAATACTATAGTCTAGCAACCTAGTTAAGTAGGAATTCCAGTCCTGATTCTGGTAAATTTGAGTGCTTGTGGGAGAGAGTGCATGTATCCTTGTAGAGACCTGATTTTGTGGTCATTCACACTTACAACACTTCCCTTACCTCTCCTTTACCACTGCTGCTGATGTCACTCACCTTCAAAGATACCTTGGCACAGTCCTCCAGCATGTAAGCTCCATGGTGCATGCAATAAATGTGGAACAATGTAGTAGCAATAACTACATAGGTATGGGTTTGAATCCCATCCCTGGCAAGTTCTTGCATGTGTACATATGTATGTCCATAACTCAAAGATTTTTCCACATTTACACCCAGTACACATCTCAGTGTATGACTTTAGCAGTCCTGCAGGTATAATCCACCTTAGAAATACCTGTTGCCAACCCTAAACCATGTAATGTCAATGGTCATGTGGTAAATGCATAACATAATGGTTCCAAAAGATTGTTACATAGAGGTTTAAATCTCACCCCTGGCAAATGTAAATGTGTGTGTAGGGTAAAATACTTTTTGGAATCTCTCACCCACTACATCACCCAATGCCAGTATTTACAAGGGCTGATGATGTTCCTCACCTTAGAAGTACCTTGGGACAGCATCCATTAAATAAGCTCCATGGCATATGTGGTACACTGTAGTAGCAATACATAACTAGGAAGGGGTTTAAATCTCAATACTGGCAAATATGTGTGTGTCATCACTATCCTGTGTGGGGGTTGGTGTGATTGTGTAATAACAGGATCCATTGAGGGGTGGGTTTTGCTAAATTATTATGTTGAGGACCTAGTATATGTCACAATGTCCATATTACAAGACCAACAGATGTCAAACAATGGAGAGGTTGGTGTAGACAATCCACAGCCCGAAATATGACAGTATGGATTAGTGAACAATAGAGGCAACCCTTCTATTACTCAGAGACCACTCTCCACTCATGTATCATACACAAACACACTTGGCTAGGCAACAACCATTATATTGGTAGTTCCTCTACATATTGCCTCACAGATATTACCCACAGTGTGATAGCAGTGGACTACGTGCCTGTTGACCACAACAGTGCCACTGACATCATAAATTACTTTGATGTGTTACATGTCCTGACTGAGTGTGTGTTATCCAGCAAGTAAGGCCCTTTTGCCATGTTCCTCACTGGATGCCTGCAACAACTGTAAAGTCTACAAACATATTCCACAAAGGGAATACCATGCTTTATAAACATGCCCGGTATGGACAGACACCACTAACTCCACTGAATACCCGTATCATACTGTCAATGTAAGTGCAATCATGACCTCAGTTATATAGCCAGGTCTCACCAAATGAGGTCAGGAATGCTACAACAGAAGATACCGATCTGTCCACACAACATGCTCCAGAGACCTCAAGCTCACTTCCACATGTCAAAGAACATGTATGTGAGACATGTGCACAACCCAGACACTGTTCATGTTATGGAATATAGATCACATACATGGGAAACAGTGCACATCACTGGCCACCCACAATACAAACCTGGATGAATGGATGGGGAATAAAATACCGACCCCTGGGGAACACTCCAGTGACTATACCCCTTAGCCATACTAGGGAATATTGTCATGTGGCCTGATGCCAAGGTATTTCCTTGGGCTAGCCTTGTAAAATCTTCAGAATGTGTGTGTGTGTGTGTGTGTGTGTGTGTGTGTGTGTGTGTGTGTGTGTGTGTGTGTGTGTGTGTGTGTGTATAGTAATCCCATTGTGTTTGGTTGGTGAATATCCCCTGTGGATGTCATGTACCATTCTCTGTTGTACAACAGATGTACATCAACATGTACCTATGTACAACCCTCAGCCTTATAATCTGAGGCATATGCAATCACTGTGTTGCAGACTGGGAATTACCGTGCATATACAGCACCCTGCCTATGACATGGTGGATGTGTCACCACACTACTCTGTGGTCTTGCTGCAGAGCCATATCCTGGTGACACACAGATGCCTATAACAGACATGAGATACAGCATGTGAGAACACATTCACTCAGCACTTCACTTGTGGGGGGTGGAAGGGGTAAAGCTGGTACAGAATGTGTTGCCAAGACTGTGACCAATATCTGTTGTCTCAGGATAGGTATTAGCTTTGTGCAGTAACTTGCAGCACTTGTGTTTAATGCTGTGGAGGTTGTGGATGTAACTATCATGACTGTTGTGACTGTTGTCAGTGCCTGCTGCATCTCTGTTGCCATAGATGTCTGTCAGAGACTACATAAGGGATACAAAGTTGTGTTTGAGGCTAATAAGGGAATTCAACAGTCATGGGACACCACCTTTTCCTCCAACAGTGTCATCCTTCTGATCTACACTTCAGTAATGGCAGGGGACCATCACATTGTCTCCCCATGTTTGGAGGACAGTGTCTGGGTTTTGTTGGCCCTGGCTAGTACCATGCATTCATGTACCTGTTTGCACAGTGCCTATGTGTATGATTCCCCAGTCATGCAGCTACATCCCATTGCCATGGGTGAGGCGAAGACATCCACCCCTGTTTTCATGGCTGCAAAGTCCACTTCTGAGAGTTTTTGCAGGTGGTTATCTTTGTGTGGGGTGTGGCTGACATGTTGAGCTCCATGTTGATTACAGCCTGTGTGAATCTCACCATGCAGGGATTGACATCTGGTGATGAGCAATCGTCCCATATTTAAGTGGTCAACACAGGTCATGGTTGTTGCATCCTCTACCAAGGGTCAATATGAACTGGTCTAGGGCAATGGAAATGATGAATCCCAGAAGTGTTGGACCACTGTACTGGTGATTGGCTACATTCCCCAGGTGATGGAGGGGTAGTTGAAGACTCGTACTATGTGAGTGTTGCATTGGACCATCAGAGATGGCAGGGTGTTGAAGAATGTGCATTGACTGTCTAGGCACATAGATGTGGACTCATAGCAGGCTATGGCCTGGATAGCACCATTACCCCAAGGCAGTTTACTGGAAGTATCTCCAATGCATTATGATGGGATGCTAGTCTGGAGGTTTTCCTATCCATAATGAATATGGTAACACCATCACCTGTGGAGTTGTGGTGTGGTCCATGTTTCGGGGCTAACAGCTGTGGAATGTGTCATAGCCTGATACTGCAGGTCTGCTGTCTACTGCTGTGAACTACCCCTCCATCACAGCAGACTTGTGTCTTCCACTCTGACTGCTATGGGTGACTGCATCCTGACAGTTAGATGTCCACTGTTGAGCAGCATGACCCTCAGATTGCATACATGTGTAGTTGTTATGGTGGTAATAACATTAGGAACACTGCATAATAAGGCACCATCTGTGGCAAGTCAATGGGTTCTATCAGTTATGTCATTCCAAGCAGAGTGTTCCTGGATCCCCTGAGAATGACACATAACACATAAGCCAGTGTTGCAGTCAATCATCTGTTGATAGTATCGCAGCATCATTCTGGGTGACAGCGGTACACTGCCCAGGGCTACTGTCACACTTGCCTGGACCACATAATCAGAGAGTCCAACCATGTCTCCTGCCATGTAGTCCAGGGAGGTGTATCCCAAGTCATTGACACTCACATGGATATGGACTGATACACGTTGTTGTTGTGGAGTGACATGACTGGCTTTGTCATGTGTTAGATGCTGGCATGTGATAGATATTTGGCTGTTACCTGCTCGATATTCAACTTATTGAGTGGGATGTGTGTGCCTCAGTATTGAGTTACCCATGATCACTGTATTGTACAAGGTGGTTAGCCTTAGGAGCTTAGGATGGGGACATACTGTGTAGGTTAAATATATGTCCCTTGGCATGTGCCATGTCGTGGTGTCTGAGTGGGTGTCTGCCTTGCTGGTCTGTGCTGTTTGGGTAAATGTCCATTGAGTGCCTCTGGGAAGGTGGGTGTGTGGCTTTTTTCACTGTATGTCATGGCTGTCAAAGTGGGTGTCATGGCGATCTACGTGTGTCACATGGTGTGGTGCAGGTGTTGATCTTATCTAGTTTTTGCTGGAGAGTGAATATATCCATATTGATTGATATATGGGTGACTCTCACAAGACTGTGTGTTTAGAGTTTAGAGGGGAGGGTTGTCTCTGTACATGAGGCAGTTGCGACAGTGCCCCAGAATGGACAAGTGCACCAGGTTAATGGACAAAAGCACAGATAACTGCCCTTCAAACATGCCAGGTGGGGTGAACATAACTAGTAAGTACTGGGGCTACGTCTGAGATGAACGAGTAATGCTGATGGCTGTTAGGTGTGCCACACTTCTTGATACAATAACCTGGTGAAGTGCCAAGTCTTAATGCTAGTTAAAGTGCAAGACAGAAAGAACTAGCATGATGTATGGGTGGAACAGAAGGTAGACTATTTGCTATCTGTAATACTTTAGCACAGCTGAGCAGTTATCAGCAGCTTTGGCCATGTGAAAGCTCAGTGTGCTCTGTAGCGTGTGCAGTAACTGTGTACCACTATAGTAGACATACCTAGATAGGCAGGAGTTCTAATCCAAATACTGACAAGTATGCGTGCGAATCATGTACTGTCTGGCTCATACCATTTTGTCACTGTATACTACCCTTTACACTTCTATTCCCTCCAATTCAGTAGACCTGTTGATGTCATCCACCTTAGAGGTGCCTTTGGGAGACGTGGAAATGTATAAACTCTGTGGTGCATCTGATAACTGCATAGCACTATGCGAGGAATACCTAGATAGGCAGGAGTTATAATCCTAGAGCTGGCATGTTTGTTGTTGTGTCTTTCTACTTTTCCTGGTTAGGGGTCGCCATAGAGGAATTCCGGTCCGCTAATGATTGGCAGTAGATTTTTTATGTGCCGAGTTGCCGGCCCTGATGCACAACCTTCAACGAAGGTACACCCAGTCATGCATGTCTCCACACAGAAGATGCTCTAGCTGAGAATCTAACAGGACGTCTTACTGTGACGTGACAATACTACCGCAGCACCACCACCGCATACAGAGCTGGCATGTTTGCATGAGCAGCATATCATATGCGGCTTATACCATTTCGAAGTGTATACCATACATTGCTGGTGACCACCTCCCACTGCCATTACTTTATATAGTGTGGTAACAGCATCTGCCTCACACGCAGCAGTCTTCTGTACAGATTTGCCTGGAATATCCATATGTTTGAAACCTAGACATGGTCGGAAGTGGTCTGTGTGCCTTAGCAATGACCATGTATGTGATATTATAGCCAAATAGGCCACAGTGAGTGTACTGACACACATGGCAGCATGAGGTATCATACCAGACTGAAACATCATGCTGATAGGATGTCTGCCACCCTCACAGGTGGCCAGCCTTGTAGGTGCAATACCTGAGTCCAGATGCTTTGTTTCACAAGTGAACTGTACTTGTTATGGGTTTCATTAAAGGCTGGAAGAGATAGGGACTGTCATATTGTAGTCCTAATTAGTATGTAACAGGAACACTTTGTATCTTAAGAGGGGTGTGTACATAACTTATATCCACTGTATACCAGTAATGTGTCACACATGACCTTACCTTAGGCTGTTTGTCCAGCACAATTTGCTGGCCTCTGTCCAGATGTCTTGGCACTGACAAGTTGTGAGGTATGCTACAGGAATGTTGAGTTCATGTCAGATAGGCCCCAGTGATGACCACTGTGATGCAATATAGTTAACCCCAGCACAAGTGAACATGCACAACAAGCAATATAGTTATTACATAAAGCAATATAGCTATTACTGATGATTGTGTGCATGGTAAATTTCATGCACTTCACATGCCTCGGGTATTGCCAGGCAACAAGAGAACAATGTCATACTCACCAGCTTCAGGCTGCTGTCCCATATGCAGACCAGAGGGGCCTAGGTAGTTGTGAGAGGGTGTTGTTGTCAGCAGACACACACGTAGCCTTGGTACAGGATGGACCAGCATGTCTGCACATCTGCAGTACTAACTGGAATAATACACAATGTTCTGTCCTCACCATAGATGTGCACCTCTGTGCATTAGAAAACCCCATCCACCACTGCAATTGGACCTGACGCATGCATGTAGATACAATACAGATACATATATGTCTGATAAATTAGTGTACTAATCCCCACTGGGCCCTTACCTGCATGCTCCTCATCCAGTGTGTGTGTGCAACCCACCTCCACAATGCTTCCGTCAGCATCATGGCCTGTGCATTTGGCGTGTGGGCCAAGTGTGGTGAGGAGCTCCTCAGTGGGTGTCAGTGGGGGCTGCATGGCTGGTCCCCACCTATGGTGAGCTGGTCCCTTGCTACATTAGCAGCCCATTGATAAGAATGGCATTTGAGGTTGGTAGTCTGATGCTGCACATACACATATGGTCTGCTGTGCAGTCTGGCATCATTTACCCTGTGGACCACATTGCTCCACAGGGCAGTTCTCTCCTCACATCTTCTGCTCTCCATCCAAATGACAGGGCATAATGTCAAATTACATACTGGGTGATGATGTCTGTTCCCCCAACAGAGAATGCTGGTAGGTGTGCACTCTGCATGTTACCTGGAGGACATGAACAGGAAAAGGTCACGGGACCTCATATGGTTGACAAAATGCACCTCAACAGTGGCTATATCTTGAAAAAAATCCAAACTACCCCTGAAACCTCCAGGCTATCATGGCTATAGCAGTTTGCATTGCACACCTGTCCCAGAGCTATCTTATTCCCCAATGTTGTACACTTGAGTGTATACTCCTCTATCCTCCATTCATTTCTGTGCAGAAAGTTGACAGTGGTCATCTTCCATGCAGAAGCTGTGTGTATGGTGGCAGGTCTGTGTTTGACTGTGGTGTGTGATGGAACCCTGAGCACATGCCTGAGTTCAAGTAGGAGGTAGACACTGATGTTAGTATGCCCCATGGAGATATGCTGTTGTTGCCATCTGTAGGCAATATATACATGCTCACCATTGCTGTGGGGAGGAGTGTGGTTGATTTGCATATCTCCATGTGTGACTGGGGTGGACAGGGTGGTGATGTTCCCATCTAAACTATGTGATGCAGGTTGCCTATATCCATGGCATGTGTGTATGAGGTGTTCTTTACCCCCAGTACAGGGTAAATTGTGTTGTTTCATCAACATACGTTGAGACATGGTTGCAATTGTCCTTGGTGGTGTGGCTATGTCTGATTCATAGTCATAGTCAGCCTTACAGGATATCACCTGTGAAGTTACTTGCTTGCTCAGATATAGGTGAACTTGCTTCAAAGTTGTTGCCTGCAAATATGTGTCCCTGTACACCCAATGTAGCAACCTATCATGTGGTTTGTGTATTGCTGCTGTCCCCCAAAGGGGATTACTCCACCTTGGTGGAGGCTGGATATACAGGTCAGGTACTGCTGTGTCCATATAGCTACCATGGGTATAAAGTCTACACACCCATGATAGACTGCCTGGTATTTGTGCAATAGGAACATAACACCACAATAACTCAGTTCATAAAATTTCCCACCTGTAGTGTGACCTATAGCCTGTACAATTTGATTGAAAACATAACCATCTGGTTTGTGAAAAGATATGGAAAGAATAATCAGTTCAATAAGCCAGATGAATGAGTGTGCACACCCTTAAACCTGTGTATGCACCTCTTGAGATGGTTACAGCATTCATCCGTCTTGGTCTGAAATCTAGCATCATGGCACATCTTTACTTGGCAATAGTTGCTTACCTTCCTAGAAACACCTTTGATTGTATTGTGATGGAAATGGACAGGTTAGGGGTCACATTCAAGATGAGAAACATTATGAAATGATCTTCTGTGGTTTGATTGTCATACATCACACAAACCTGGCATCCAACAGGGGTGTGTGCACTTGTGATATCCACTGTATATAGGTGTTGATATAGCTGGCAGTGGTAGGCATGGACAGAGGCCCAAAACACAGATGTACACTTCTCTGATTAATACCTGATAATCATGCCTACTCCAGTACCCACATCAGTGTCAGGGCAATGCAACCACCAGTAGCTGTACACATATATGTCTGTTATATGCACTGACACTGATATAACACACATGTGCAACATGCACAACCTATTTACCTGGCTGATTGAAACCCATATGATTAGTCCTGTGCCTTCCAGCTGAGCATATGCATACTTATATGTGCTCAGGGAATACCTGGTATACATTTCTATTGAATGTAAGTATGGCACACTGTATTCACAGTCTTAATGCTCAATCATACTCCTCAACCTGTTACAGCAGTACGTCTGGACAATGGCACACATAAATGGGTATCAAAGGGGACATCAGTACTGATACTGTATTAATATAGCTGCACCATGCATTAGTACGTTGATTGCACAGTAGGGTGACATCACTGTGATAACTTGGAAGATGTCCAACAGTCATAAGTAGGCTATTATGTTACAATGCCATTGCTTACAGACCTGCCAATGGTTTGGGTGACATAACACAGGTATATGTGTATGAGAATACAGATAACAGTCACACATTTGATTATTGTCCAGCAGAACACTCTACAGTTTAATGTTATTAAGTCAATATATTACATGCAGTTCAACACACATGTCTGCAACAGTACTCTATTATTCAGACAGCCTCTATGGGTGTCTTAGCTTAACAAGGCAAAGATGAGTCATACTCATAATCACAGGTAACACGGATATGGAAAACATTCCATTAAATGGCCTAGGAGTGGCACAGTCACAACTATTTGACAGACACCCCTGCAGTTATCATATGTGAGCTGTTCTTTCAAAGGTGGATCAGGCTTATGAGCTGTGTTCCCACCTCACAACCTCTCAGAGCATCACATCTGGACAATGCCAAAAATGATGAGGGGATAAGTAGGGACAGACCTTAAATATACCTGCTACAAACATAGGAAGTTCGTAGAATTATACATTTAGCATTACAGTGAATATTCTTAAGGATGTGGATTCTCAAACTGAAGTGTTTGTCATTATCTGATGACTTCAATCCTCAGCTATTTGCCAGTAAAGTACAGATCTCAGGAGGAACAGGCAAACATACATGATGGTAAAATGTGGGCATTCTGTGAGGATCTGTACAGCTGAGAGTTATGTCTGTAATATCTCCCACTGCAGAGAAAACCAGATGCTATGGCCATAGCAGTTGTTTAGTAGGACATTAGTGCAGCATGTCTTGTTCATAGGTTCATAGGTTCATAGGTTGGTACTAGGCTATCAGCCCTAGGGCCTATACAAGCCTAGCCATAACAATTCCCTGGCTATTTCTTCCCACACTATTTACTTCCCTGGACCCCTGTCTAGCAGGGTGACTGATGTGATCCCCGGGGTGAATTTCCTATCTCCCATCCAATCATCAAGGTTACTTTTGAAGAGGGCCAAAGAGGTGCTCTGCTTGACATGTATGGGCAGTCTATTCCAGAGTCTGGGGAGTCTCTGGGTCAGGAACCTATCCCTCTAGCATGTTTTGTTCATTGTGATGAAAAAGTTTGGATCCCTGGAGCATGTGTCTCTGAGGGATTGGGATTTCTTTAAGTGTAGCATGTCCAACAGCTCTGTGATTGACATAGCCTTGTATGTTAAGCAGAGATCGCCTCTGAGTAGACAATATGCAACAGAGTATAGGTGGAGTTGTTTTAGATGGTCAGCATAGGGCATCTGCTTTAGGCCTGTGATTCTTTTAGTGAGGTATTTCTGCAGCCTTTCCAGTTGTTGCAGATGTCTTGAGAGGTACATACGAAATGGGGCGTTACATTCTATAATGGGTCTAATGAGGGATGAGTACAGTGGGACAATGACCTCCTTTTTTCTGGATGA
>NC_056733.1:494417045-494579545 GCF_019279795.1 Protopterus annectens
CTACACACCAAACCCTGGAGCTGGCTTTGGGTGACAGAATCCTGTCCACCTCCACTCCCAGGGGGGCATGATACCCATACCCTGAGGAGGTTCCACCCAAAGGTGGTGCAGGACCAGCGGACGAGAAAGTCCCGGCATGGGTCCCAGACATGCTGTGGCCCGGTGCCATGGCCAAATGAGGTGGGAGAGGTGGGTCCACTGGGACCAGCCTTCCTAAATGTGCTATGGTGTTACATTTGTAGAACATATGTGGGTTAGTAATAGTCAACACAATGCAAGATACGTTATAATAGCATGCGTAGATATTCCCATTAACTCAAAACAACAGATTTGAACAGTTGCATAGCAAGCAGAACACATCCATAAATGTAACCACAGTGGCAATTACAATGGCATGTAGGTTACATTGATAGCAACAGGGCACCAATGATACTATGTCAACATCGAATATTAATAGAAACACATTTCAACAATTGTTGAACAATAGGACATATGTCCCAACAATAGGTTTGGTGCAAACATACCCACAGATTTGTGTGTTTAGATTATTGTTGCAGATATGGTGGGGAGGTGAGATGTCATTTAGCAACTTATATATCCTTGCAGTACTCACAACTTTAATGATAATTGTTCTAATCATTACTCTACAGCTATTATTACAATACCCCATGGCCTTGGTTTGGCTAGTGGTATGTTTGTACACAGTGTATACTTCAACTGTTTTATAGCTAAATTCTACTTTTCTTACCTGTTAGACCTGGGGAGGGAATGTTTGTTAATACTACCTGACTGTTTCTACACATATTCCCAGATTCCTAGTTAAAATTATACACATACATCTCAATCTCTTCATGTACAACATCTGGACAATGCTTGACAACATGGGAGTACAAATAGGGACATATTTTGAATATTGCTCATAAACCTTTAGACAATTGTTAGAGTAACAGGATTTGTTTTAATATATATTTTCTGAAGGGTTTAAAGTCTGACACTCAAATGTATGTCATTATTTGGTGACTACAATCCTGAGATAACCCCAGTGATTTGCCAGAAAAAAAGAGGCACAGGCCAAAAATATGAGCCAAATATCTGGGCATTCTGGGAAAATCAGTACAGTTGAGAGGTATGATTATACATACAGCTTACTACCACTCCCAGGATTTGGACCCTGGCTGTCTGTGCTAAAAATATAGCAATTTGTGTTTCATTAGAGTGAGCTATTTAGAACCTGCTGTTTGTTCCTTCAGTATTTTCTGTCTAAGTCTCACTTGGTTGTACAATCAGATATTGTACTTACAACAGTCTTATACAGACATTCCTAAACATATTTTTATGTAGCACAGTGTGGGTAACAGTGGTTAACACAACATTACTATTCAGAGAATGCAACACTAAATTCCATACAATACCAGAGTAAACACAACTACTTCAGGATTTAAAACTTTATTGCCAGGCAGTTACGGTTTTATTTAAATATCACCTATATGGGACTATTACTGTCATACTGTCTGGTTTATTCAGTGCAACCCATACACAGTTTTATACTGCCAGGTGACATTCTACTACTTTATATTTGTTTGATATGACTACTACAAGCATGATTGCTACTCACCACCCTCATGATGCAGCCTTTGCAACCTACTAGCATGGATTTCCTGATTCATAGCCTGCTCAGCTGCAGCTGTAAAGGGAATAGAGGAATATTGAGAGATACCTATCCATCACATACACAGGCTGGACTTTGGTAAACAGTTATTGACATGAATACTTACACACTGCTGGGACATCACCATTCTGCCTTGCTTCTTGGACCCCGTCATCCAAGAGCTCCCCCTTTCTCCGTTTCATGTCAGCATAGTGGTGCTGGACCTGATCACCAGTCCGTGGGATACCAGCTGCACTGGTGAGATAACAGACAAGATGGTCAAAGGCTTCTTCTTTATATTGGGAGTCCTGGTACTGGCCCTGCAGCAGTCTCTCATCATGGTTATTTACCAGGAGTCCTACCATGACCTTGGACTCCTGTATGACCTAGTACTGCGCTCAGAAGTACATGCCCTCACCAACACATGCCATACTGCCTGCAGTGGGAAGCTGTTTTCCCTCCTGCAGGGTTTAAATATGGCCGATTTCTTACCCTTTGCCGAGATTGGATGGTTTTATATATGCTGAGCTAAGCTAAGCTACAGGCAAACCTGTTTAGCCAAGGGTGGCACTGCTTAAAGGGACAGGTTCAGCATTGCTTACCAATGGGCAAATCCACTTAGCTGAGCTACTCATTGCTTAGCAGTCATATTTACACAATGCTTACACCTGGTAAGCAGAGCTGTGCAATGCTTAGCACTGCTTATTTTTTTTATTTTATAGACTATCTGCTGTATGGGATTGATTCATCATTCATTACGTATTAGAAAGTTGTTTACTGTCCCTGACATCCTCCAATGTGCTTTCATTACATTTATTCATGTGTGACTATACTGTATGAGGCTCTTGTGTTTATATGGGGATTTCACAACTTTATTAAACTGACAACTCACATCTGGACATACTACAGTACTCTGGTTAACAAATATATATTATTTAGTAGCTAATTATAAAAAAAATTGTTTATGTACTGCTTTCACATGTAAAATACAAGTTGGTTACAGTGGAGTTCGAACTGAGAATGGCCCTTGCCAAACATACACTCTAACCACTACACTATTATAGTACTGCTGATGTTGGATGTCTCTTGCTATTTAACTTCTTGTGCTGTTTAAACTGGGCTAAGCAATGGGCACACCCTTGCAGCTACGCTTAAACTTTATTACACGTATAAAAAAAAGGTATTTGTTGTTTTTATTTATTTGTACCCTTCAGAATATCAATGCTAATGTTGAACCTGTTATTCTGTCAACTTTCTGCTTTGAGGATCTGTTATTCTATCAACTTTTGCCTTGGTAGGGATGATTGTCCCTTATGGCTTTGACCAGATGTCTTACCCTGATGGGTTGGGGGTGTTACAAGCATTCTCTCTCATTTTAAATTACCGAATGGCAATTCTGGTGTGCAGGGGGGCATGTGTATTGTGAGAGCACTGCTCTCAGACACACCTCCTGCACTCGGACACATAACAGTGTCTGTTTTGCAGCATGGCAGCACACCTTCATGAATATGCATGGTGCACTGCCATGCTGCATGGAAATGGTCCCTTCCATGCAGGAATAAGCTATTCCTGCACGGAAGTTTACTGTATCCCAGGGAATATGTTAGTATGGAAAGTTTTGTTCTCTAGTGGTTATCTTGACAATTTGGTCCAGGGAGTTTTTGTATATGAAATCAAAGAATTTGGGAGTATATTTGTATTGCAGTTTATCATTGGGAGATCAATAATGAATAATGGAATTTCTCTTGATTTAAAGTTCATCCTGTGCATTTTGGAATTTAACATATTTTTTGGGAGCATAGATGGGGTCCTGTACCATGCTATGATTTGACAGTTGGTTATATTTAGTGCAAACTGGATTTCAATCAGTTCAGTTTCTTTTTCTGTTGGGATCTACCTAGAAGTGATGTGGTCCCTAACAAATAAAGATACTCCACCACAGTTACCACTGGACTGAAAGACATGGCATTTGCAAAGCTCTGGTAAGGAGATTGTGCTTTCTGTGCTTTTAAACTAAGTTTCTGTAGTAGTACAAACATCCTGCAGGAAGGTTTGTTCTGAATGCCTAATTGGTCACAAAATAATGGACTGAAACTAAACACTGAAAAATACATTATTGTATCCTTTGGGAAGTCATTTACTTCAGAGAATTACTACACTGACAATATGCCTCTAAGATTTGACCCAATTGTTCAGGATTTGGGAACATGTTTACGGTGACCTGACATTGGACAAACATGTGTCCATTGCTGTAAGAAAGTCCTTCTATATTGCACAGCTTATAGACAAAGGGATTGTGTTTAGATCTAGGGATCTTGTTGTTCTCCTTTTACTCAACCCTCATTAGGTTGATCATTGAATATAATGCCCCCTTTGGCATGTATCTGTCCAGACACATACTACAGAGATAGCTTACTAAAACGATACTGTGACTAAACAACATATCCTAAATGGACTGACTCAAAACCCTGTCACTATACTTGGTATCCTACAGACTGTTAAGAAGTGGCTTGCGTCTGGCATACAAGGTATCCTGTAAGTCAATAATGATAGATTTACAGCACATCAGCAAGTCAAATGCCATCACAAATACTCAGTCCAGGGATCTGCACCTCTTCTGCAACACCAACAGAATGGTTTGGATGGACAGGTATTTTGCAGAGGATACTGCTGTTCTGGAATAGACTCCCAATCCACATAAAACAAGATGTATCCCTGTCCATATTCAAGCACATATTGGATCTATGGATGGGAAACAGAAAATGTATCCAAGTAGCAACCCCTGTACTACTAATGGACAGAGGAAGCCTCTAAATGATTTATCCCATACATAGGTCCCCTCACCTTATCTGTGGTATGATCCTAATTATTTTCATTTAGGGTAATAAATAATTATTGACCAAGGGATAGGCAAGGCCAATCTCTAACCAAATGAGATAGGTTCATTTGGGTACAAAAAGGGAAGCTGACTAGATTTAAAATGACCCACAAGGGCAGCTAGCCTGCTTGTGCCTACTTACTTATAAACCTATGAATCTATGTATGTGCACCAAACGCAGCAAGGCCTTAATGTCAGGCAGTCTGTTGTATAGACTCCTGCTACTGAGCAACGTCACCCTGTTGTGGTCTGATGTTTGATTTCTTTTTGTTAGTTTGGGAGATCCATTAGCTGGACTCTGCCTATATATGTATAGATAGATAAAGAGTTAGATGGATAGATAAATAGATAAACAGATATAAATATATATGTGTGTGTGTGTGTGTGTGTGTGTGTGTCTGTGTGTGTGTGTGTGTGTGTGTGTGTGTGTGTGTGTGTGTGTGTGTGTGTGTGTGTGTGTGTGTGTGTGTGTGTGTGTGTGTGTGTGTGTGTGATAGAGAGTTCTCTGGATGCTGTAGAGTCAGTGTGCTCATTGTTCTATGTATCACTGAGCCCTAGTCACTGACAATGAATTCAGCAACCCTGGGGTTTCAGATTACTTAACTGATATGACATTTTATTAACAGAAGAGCTGTGCTTCTCTATAGGGTTACATGTTTTCTCTTGGAGCAAAGTTAATAATCAAAGTGTTTAAATCGATGTACTTATTTGACCACAACATAATATATTTCATTTCTTTATGTTTCATGGAAAGAAGATCATTATCAATTAGGACTGGGGATATACTTTCTACTTTTTTTCTTAAATGTCATCATAATGGCATGTCATCAGCATCCTTTTGTAAAATTCAATTTGTTACGACTTAACCCCAGAAAATATCGTTTTTAGAAAGTACAGCCTCTGATTCCATAGCATTAGTCTTCATCAGATGCTCCATTGAACTGATGCAGTCCACTTTGAAGTTCTTCTCTTCTTTGTTCATCCCATTCGTCACTCTGCTCAGCAGTAGTTCTATGGGTCAGCATTCTTTTAAATATACTACACCAAACTATGCAACTCACTGCCTTGTGTCCTTGATAAAATGTACGAGTTCTTCATCCTCAGCTATAAACAACTTTTTTCTGACAATAGAAATATAATTGCCTCTTTTTTTGCTCTCGCCTTGTAGAATTCTATGTTACCTGTAGGTGACCTGCAATAACATACTATTAAGATTTACTGTGTTCTGATTTACACCTAATGTTTTTGTATTTCCTGTATGAGATAATAGTATGAAATGCAAGGCTTTCATAACAGAAAATATCCAGCCTTATTAGAAAGATGAAATGAGACTTTTAACATAGTTCAAATGCGATCATTTTTTAAAAAGAAGTTTTATCTGAAAAAAAATACTTAAGCCACCAGTCGTGCTAGCATCATACATTGCAAGAAAGATTGTGTCACACTACCTAAGCAGACTCGGGGTGAAAACATAAAAATTCATTATTGTGTAATTAAGTGGATTTTATTTCAATATGTCTGTATTCAGGAAGAACATTTGCTATATGTGTTCTTTGGGCACTTATAATATACAACACACGATATTTTAGATTTTCAGAGCATGAAAAACTGCTGTGTTGTAAGTTAATGCCAAATTCACATTTAGGGAAACTTTCCTGGAGACTCATTAACACTGCAGACATAGTATACCCGAGTAAACATGATTGCCCTTGCTAGTGTAATGAGCAGCATTGCTAATCATGTATGCATGCATCCAAGACACATACCATGATGAGGAGCCTCAACCCATGCCCACAGCACAGGCTCACGGCTACATTCTGGTAAGCTATAGTGTGGCAATCCTGAGCACATGCTTTAAACAAATGAGAGTATCATAGCTCCTGACTGTTATGTCTACAATCAGGCAAAAATTCAGAAAAAAAATTAGGGGCATCTTTTAATTGATTAATACTCTCAGCAAGAGAAATTTGCAGAGCAAGAGAATGTGAATTTGCATGCATTATGAAAAGCAAAGCAAGTCTGTAAGTGGGCCCCCTATTGAAATGTAGGCACTCCAAATGTCAAGTGCTTTGAAGCTGAAAAAAAAAAAAAACCCAGAGTAGAACAAATCTTGAAAATTGCTCTTCTCATAAAAACTTCTTTTTACAGGGGGACAAGCTCCCTTACCCCTCTATGTTGTGAACATGCCCCCCCCCGAACATATATATGTGGTTTACTATCAGATGTCCGAACGGCAGGCAATTGAGCATGGGTTAGTTGAAAGACAGTTTTCCAGGAGGCAGAATGCCGAAGCAGGTAACATTGACTACACTACAGTGAATGGGTAGTGTACTTCAGTTATCTGACTTCAGCATTCTGAGCGAAGATGGCGGTACAGTGAGAAATAGGAAATTAACCCATTTCCTCACTGAAGTGTGATGTCGGAGGTGGTATATATAACTTGCAAGGGGTGCAGGGGTGCTTTCCCCCCCTGAAAAATAATGAAGTACATGTACCGTTCACCTTAGAGTATAATGGTATGCTAGGATGCATAGCATGGGTGATTGACGTCACCTTCTGCTATGTTGAATACGTCAAGCTATGGGTGTCGCTGTATTCAATTTCAGTTTGGCTGCTCTATCGATGATCCATATTCAGCATTTCAGGTTGACATTTTAATCAGTCGACCAATGCAGTTTTGGACATATGATAGTAAAACATGTTTTATATATATATATATATATATATATATATATATATATATATATATATATATATATATATATATATATATATATGTACACACACACACACACACACACACACACATGTATATATATATATATATATATATATATATATATATATATATATATATATATATATCAAGTCCAAGACTGCCATACCTTGAAGAAAATGGAGTATTCTGAGAAATTGCATCTTGGAAATTATTAAGTCCATTCTTTCAGCCATTCTCTTCCCAAGATTCAAAACTCACTATATCCATTTCAAATGATTGCCATGTAAGTGTAATGAAATCATTATTATATATGAAAGAAATGTAATCCACCAACATGTCTTCCTAACTCGACAGTTTTATGTGTAGAGCTTGGAGGGAGAGAATTTTATTATGAACAAAAATCAAGGATGTCCCTATAAAATTATATGGACGCTAGAGTTGAATGGAGTGTGCCTTAGAGTCCACAGGCAGCCAAAATGAGTGCATGTGTACAGGTCTGTACTGAGGATATAATCAACATCATCAGATAAATAACACAAGACAATGAAGACGACAAAGGGTCAGCACTAAAATGTATAGCTCAATATGGCCATTTAAAACATTTTGAAATATATGAGGGCACATCTCTCAACTTTTTAATACAAGAATTCTGGACAGACACACAATAATTTGGGGACAAAGGCACAAAATTATGGACAAATCATATATTATGCTTTTATACAGTGTGAAAGTTGATAAAATAACAGTTGTGGCAGTAGCAGGCATTTTTTGAAAGGTATAAAGTATGAAACCTAAAGATATGCCATAACCGATTGCAGTCTGCAAGGATATGCCTGTCAATTAGAAATATCAGGATGAATAGCATATAACTATGATGAAACTCAGAGCAGTTGAGAACTTTGTACACTGGATATGTGGGATATGACAGTAATGTGATGCAACAACACATATATACCTAATGACAATGAAGTGTTAGCTGTGGAACTGTAATAGACAATGATGGTACTTTAAAAATGGAGAATGTGTGTCCTGAGGTGGGTCAGTGCAGCATCACAACCCACACATCAGTATATCTTTATTGTAATGTTAAGGGTGGAACACCACAGACATCATAGTGCAAGGGGGCACAAAAACACATACATATCTATGAAGTGTTTCACATGTGCACACAGATTGTGATAAACAGAATGAGTAACAGACCTCAAGGGAAGCAAACCAGAAACTTGCACAATACAATGTGCAATAGAAACACCTTAGCTAGGCCATCCAGTGAAACACTCATTATGTATGTCCTCTATAACACATCATTCATCTGTGCAGAAAAACACTGTTCAGTTAAATAGTCATTAATAATACATATTTCCCAACTGTCCATTAAATGGTTGCATAAGAAGCCACACTAATAAAGTATGTTAAGAGAGTGGCACTATAACCTTCATATTGGAAACAATTGTGATAGGAGAGCTTATGTTCTGTGGAATGTAACATGTGACAGCTGTAAAAAAGACAAAATTATGGAAGACATCGAACCCCTGCCAATGTCACCATCATATGCTAGACTACTGCAGTAGCAGGACAGGCTGTAGAAGCACTGGGAGCAAAGGGGGGTATAATAATACATTCCTCGGGTACTGGACAGTTACTATCAGGCAAACAAAATGTAATTCCCTGTATCTGAGCCCCTGACTTTGTGAAAGATTATATTAATAGGAAGAGATGATTTCCAAGACATGCTAACATGCTATTCAAGAAAGAGGTGGCTGGCAAATACATTTCAGAAGAATAAACTACCTGATATCAGCTAACAAAATGCTCATAACCTGGGTTTGAAATGCTGACTTTGTCCAAGAAGAGATTCACAAGGAGATGGTATTAGCAAGGCATACTAACAGATTGCCGAGAAAAGAGGTGGCTGACAAATAAGCAAACAAAATGCAAATACCCAGGTTTGAACTCCTGAATTTCTCCAAGGGTAGATTCACATGAAGATGGTATTAACAAGGCTTGCTAACAGAGTTCTCAGAAAAAGATGCCTACCAAATACATCTTTAGGAGAATAAACTACCTGATATCTGACAAGCAAAATTCAATTACCCGGTTTTCAACTCATTAAGTTTTACACTGTTAATGGAAATTAATGGACACAACTATAATACACCACAACAAAAGATGTGAATACACAAAAACATGTTCTTTTAAAAGTAATGCTATGAAATGTAAAATGCACAGGGAATGTTTTTATGACACAGATGGGGAGTGAACTCAACCACCCAATGCATGATGTTACTGCAGCATGACAGCTATCAGATGGGCATACTATGTTAAGACAGAGTTATGCTGACATGGCATTATTACCATGTGATAATGACAGCTGTCTGCTACATGGTATTATTACCATGTTCTAACGACAGTTGTCTGCTACATGGAATTATTACTATGTGATAATGACAGCTGTCTGCTACATGGTATTATTACCATGTGCTAACGACAGTTGTCTGCTACATGGAATTATTACTATGTGATAATGACAGCTGTCTGCTACAAGGTATTATTACCATGTGATAATGACAGTTGTCTCTACATGGCATTATTACCATGTGATAATGACAGCTGTCTGCTACATGGTATTATTACCATGCAATAATAACAGTTGTCTGCTACATGGTATTATTACCATGTGATAATTACAGCTGTCTGCTACATGGTATTATTACCATGTGATAATGACAGTTGTTTGCTACGTGGTATAATTACCATGTGATAATGACAGTTGTCTGCGCTCCACAGGTGAGATCAGCATAGATCTGCCTATCTCACAGTCTTCTGAACTCTATTGTTGCTAGTGATGCTACTGATCAAGTTATCCAGCTATTGCTAGAAAACACATATATGGATGAAAATCATCAACGGTTTCTGTGTGAATGAATATGACTGTAGTTAAAAGTCATCCTCCCACTTAGGAAAGCAAACATACCTCATATGAAAATACCATATCAAAGACACAACACAGCTGTGAAGTAAGTCATTATTGCCTATCGAAAATAGGTTTATACACTGCTAAAATGTCATCCAGACACATTCACATTCACATTTGCATGACCTGTGTATTAGCAATTGATGCCACAGAGCTATGTGTATACTACTTCTTAGAAAGTCAACATTTAAAGGGAGTGTGACAACAATATGGAAGGCTGACAAATGAGCATTGTGCAACAACCAATAGTAACTGGTGGAGCACAATCCTCAATATATCTGGCAGGCAATTTGAAAATCACATCAGGGTTACAGTGAACTGTGGAAGCTGGGAAAATTAACACAATAAAATTCTAAACATGCTTATATCACTGTTGTTTTCCACTGCACAATGAGTCTAAACTTTATTGCTCAATGATCAGCAGTGCTATAGAGCAGAAGGCAAATTCTTAGCAGTTTTTACTATGGAACAAGAGATGAGAATTACTGTTTCCCTCCTTTGAATAGGAATGCTGTTTTGTGCTGTCACACAACAGAAGATACAAAAATGTACAATGTGAAACTATGCATGCTTACAAAAAATTATAGCACTTAGTGGATCAAAATATTCCACCCATTGAAGCATCCCATATCACATCTGCTGAGTAAGATATTCCTACATATTCACCAGTATCTGTTTTCATGCACTTAAATGAGGTTCACGCTTCTGGATTTGAATGCCTGCATATCAACATCACATTCTCGAGACCTATGCACTAGCTACTGATACTAGAAAAAAAGTCATATAACAATTATCAGAAATCTCCCAAATGAAGGGATAGCATGATCAGTGTGTTTGAATGCTAAACGAGTACACTTGAGGATCAAATTCCCACACATGTGAAAGTACTCTCACTAAGTAGAGCTGCACACATCATATCTATTGAGTAAGCCATTCCTGTATATCGCCATTGTTACTTTTTACATGATGATATGATTTCTATGTTGTTGGTTCAAACACCTACCTATCTAAATCACATTCTATAATCCAGAGCAGAAGGTTCTGATTCCACAGAAAGAGTCATGTCACAATTGTCAGACAGCATACAGTTGATGGGATAACATGAGCAATGTGTGTGCATGTGAGAAAGAGAGAGAAAATTTGTGCTTGTGTGTGTGTGTGTGTGTGTGTGTGTGTGTGTGTGTGTGTGTGTGTGTGTGTGTGTGTGTGTGTGTGTGTGTGAGAGAGAGAGAGAGTGAGAGAGGTAAGGAGAGAGATCACCCACCTGTGAAAACATTACAACTTAGTGGAATTGCACACATCCCATTTTTGGGATAAGCCATTCCTGTGTGTAGCTATTTGCTTTGTACACACTCATACAAAGTACACATTACCAGAGTTGAGCACCTGTCTAACTCACATTCTCTTGACTTGTGTACTAGCTAATGACACCAGAGGTTATCTCATACAGCAGGTGTCAGAAAGCAGATGGTTGAAAGAACGCCATGAACTGTGCTAGTAAAATCACCCAACTTTGAAAGCATTGCAACTCAGCGGAATAGCAGACATCCTATCCTGTAACTAGTTGTTCTTGTATGTGCACATGCAAGGTACATATCAAAACAGTTGAACAGTTGAACACTCATAATTTTTTGACTTGTGCACTTGCTAATGATGCCACATAATAACTCATACAGCAGGTGGCAGCACACAAATGAAGTGACTATGACAAATGTATGAAAGAATGAGCAATCTGCTTTGTGAAATAGACACCTGCAATTGGTAGATCAGAATCTGCAACATAGCTTACTTATAATCTAAATGTCACATCAGGAGTATATTAAACTATTAAACCTGTTATACTTATTTTACTAAATGTCTCCTCATACTGAAATCAATTTTTCTTTTTCTCACCCATTAAGACTAAGTATATTAGCATTTAGAGCAGGCTATGAATGTGTCTAAACGTAAATTCTGATCAGTGTTTGCCATATGAAACAGTAATCTAAACATGGATAGTTGTGCTGCCTGATGCCAAGAGTTGTACAGTGGTGGAAGTAGTAAGAGGAATATGTTGCGCTAAGAAGTTTTATGTGTGTGAAATGATACATGTGTTACTTCAGATGCATTGTCATTGTACAGAGTTATATATAGGTTTGTAAGATGGATGCTATGCACACATTACTGAAGTGGAAGTCATGATGAACTAACTGATATGCACCATAGGAACACTGTAGCAGATGATGTCACAGAGGAACTTGGACTGTCATGTGTCTGATAAGTATCAGGTAAGGAATTTCTCCTAACTAAACTCACAGAGGAAATGACATAGGGATTCAGCATAATGTTGGTGGGTCATATGTAACACAATGGAGTGCAACCCATGCATTCCTGAGTGTTATCCTCCAGATCATGGCATAATAAACTGCTGTCATTAAGTCCTGTGAGTATTTGCTCACTACTGGGAATTCAGTGTTACATGTATTCAATGTGCAGAATAATAGCAAGGAATACAATCGACTGATGCAATATTACGCTCATGGATATCAGTCTGCGAATATGTTTTTAAGTGTACATGTCCAGTGGCATAGATGGTCAAAATGGGAAGGAAAATGTGAGCCAGTCCCACCCTCAGTTATATATTGCACTGCACTGAGTGCAATGAAATGGACTCCTTATATCATGCATACCATGACAGTGGCCACTGGCATTAATTTCATTATGTTAGAAACACTTACTGAAATGCAATGTTGCCAGGATTACTGAAACAAATGATGGTCAAATCTTAGAGAATGTGTAGTTATGTTTTTTGAGAACTATCAGTATACTATGCTGCTCTGTGCCATGCATTGTGCAAATGCTGAGTACAGAAGTAGAACGTTTTGTTTATAGTCCACGCATAGCCATTTATAAGGTGTGCATTTATTTTTTGTCCAGATTACAGGCATGAAATGGGATGATAGTATAACAATTAAATTGTGGAGCAAGCAGAGGATGGGACACTAGTTGAGTCATTTGGGTATTTGTGGGATGATGCTGAGGTTGGACCACATCTATCTACTTCTTCATGATGTATGAATGCATATGATTAGATGGGTCTATATCACACAGTCAAAGTGCCGTAACTTCGACGGACATATGTTTGAACACATATGTCAGAAGTTACGGAACTTCGACTACCAATAAAAATATAAAACCACAACGGAAAAATGTAAAACTTGTTTTATGCAGGGGGGCAAGCCCCCCTACAACCCCCCAACTCACTCCCACTACTTAAATATACCGACTCCGAGATTGCACCACATTGAAGTGAATGGAAACCTCCACTTATGAAAATTTCCATTCACATGCTCGAACATTTACAAATTTAAACATATGGTCTCGACCATATGTCGTTCGAAATTGTAAATGTTCGACTACGTGATATAGACCCCATTTAGACCTATATGGAGACTCCCATTATAAATGATTTGTGAGAACAAATTAATAATGTAGTGTGACCAATTTGACCAAATCAAGTTTGTAATGCATACACATGTATGAGGTGGAGAGATATTAATGGGACATCATTCTTTTTTTTTTTTTTTTTTTTTTTTCTGAGACAGGTGCCATTTTACTTTTTCAGAAATGGACAGAGGAATGCTCAGGAATAAAGTTAGGGCTATCAGAGGTAGGTATATAGCATAGATTAGATAACAGGGGCAGACATACAGGACATAAATGATAAACAGGGATGGTGATGGACACAAGAGGGAGGGGAACATAAAGAAGGGGGGGTAGGTATGTTTTTTGGAATGGCATTCCCATCCAACATAACCACTATAGGAATTTAGCTCTTATCCTCAGCACTGTTACCAGTGTCTCCTGAAACATGTACCTCAGGTAGTGCTGGAGGGGTCAGTGATCAGGTGGTGCAGGTAGTGCAAGACATGTTGAGGCAACACTGGTAGGTTGTGACCCAGAAATACTGGGTGCCTCTGCTGTCAGTGGTGGCACCACCAAAGCCAGCTGTGGAGGGATGGCAGCTGACTACACAGTGACCAGTTGAGCTCTCTGTGCTGATGATTATGATGCAGTAAAAATAGATGTTGCAATGAAATAATATATAAGAATAAAAAACAATACTAGAAAGGATAGAAAGAAATAGGATGAAGGAGATATATAACAACAACATTATTATAAATATTTCTTTAATGTTAAGGTCATGGTCATTACAAATTCCATATACATTGACAAAATTATTTACATCCAGAAATAAGTCTGATTGTCCATAAATTACATTTCAATTACTGCTATGATATCCTTGGTTCTCACATTTAACAAACATTCTACTGAAACTGTAACTATTTTAGGAAAGATTTATGGAGACAATTTGCTTAACATTCTGTTTAGCCTAATTACATGGTATTATAAGGTATGAGTAAAGGTAGTCAATGTTTCAATGTAAAATGTATGTTACACATATTGCTGTTGGGTGGCATTGAACTCACGTACATCAGACTTGGGCTAACATGTAAGACGTTCATAGCTACATCAACTAATCATACAGGTGTATAGATTTTGCACATGCATATTCAGTTAGGTGTCTGACAGCCACTTGTGCTCTGATGTCTACTTACTTGATTACCTATTGGTAAAAGTAGTGATTTTCACATATGTCAATCCGTAATACCCAAATCCGTACCTACCCCATGTGTCTCTAAAATGTTGTGTTGTCTCCTGATGCATCTATCAGTTTCTTTCAATCTCTGCAGAAGCTACACATAAGGAAAACAGTAATGAAGAATTGTGAGTGCGCACGTGTGTGTTGCCATGTAATGGTAGTGTTTTGCATAGTTAAGGGGAATATATTTACCGTACTTAGTGTGGTTGTTTTGTCCTATAGCATTCCTCCCATCAGCAAAAGAGGTAGCTTTTTGGCATTATCACTCTAATGATGATGACACTATTCACCCATATGTGTAAGATGCCAGTAGCACTGGCAATAGCCTTAGCCAAACCATTCCAAGCCTCAATCTTGTACTAAGACCTTGTATATCCACCCTCTGCTTTGTCCACCAGTTGCAACTGTTTACAGGGAACTGTACAAGTATCTACTATGCCTCCTCACACCACCTCTTGTCTGTAAATAGAGCACTACCCTTACTTTTGCCTGCTGTGTCTTCCCTTCAAAGCTATCAGAAAAAAAAATGCCTCCCAAATCAGTTCTCATATGCTCCAGCCTGTGCATAATGATAGTTAAGTGCTTATCATTTTTTTCTTGAAAGGCATTTGCTTACCAGTTGAAACGTTATGATGTAAAACTGAAATAATCAAATGCGTGATACCACAGAATAGAATGTATACTCTACATTGTGTTGTTTCACACTCTTCACCTACTGTACTGTAAATAATTGCAGAAATCATTAACACATTGAGTCAGAAGTTAAAGCAAAAATACTTTTCTTACTTCACTAATGTCCAATATGCTACATGATGCCCACTGATGACATTCTCATTTACATAATGGAGTATTTGCACGTGTCGTATTCTTTTGAATTTTTGCCACACAACAAGTACTATCATTCCAAAAGGGACATTGGTGACTGGCAGTAATAAGCAATGATTACTGTTGTGTAGTGGATGGAAATGACATGGATAAAATCAATTGTAAAGAATTATCAAGTTTGGGAGTTTCTACAATTAAAATGAATACACATTATCATAATATGAGGTAAAGAGCACCTTAGTATGAGGTAAAGATCACCTTTACAGCAGGATCAATGGCTCAATATGTAGAATACTTGTGTATTCTATGGAGGGCTATGGGTTCTATGCCCCCAACAGATATGTGGATTGCTGACACTTCAATGCAGCATAAGGGATATGTGACACCCCTGAGTGCACCATCCTTTGGATGAGATGTGAAATTCAAGCCCACCTGTTTATGTTGGTGATATCTCAAATGTATGCAAAATATCCCATGGCACCTATCAAAAAGAGTAAAGGAAGTTCCCAGATGCCCTGGCTAAATTTCTCCTAGTATTATATGTAGTACTGTTGGTCTCCCCTGAAATAAGTACATGAGCCTGATGGGACTAACCAAATCAACAAAGGATAAATAAATAAATTCGAAAACTGTACCAGTGATATTGCAATAGAATATTCACATCATTATCATGTTGTGCCACATAAACACTCAACTTAAAAGTATAAAGTTAATTGCACTGTACTTATGCAATGGGTAATTATGTTGCACTATGTTTATGCTATCAAAAATGTGTTATTTTTTGGTGCACGTTACAACTATGCATTGAGAGGATAGGACAGGCAAAAGGATGAAAAAAGGTGAAGGTACAACCACTTCCTGCAGGGGAGACTTACTCCTAATATTTTTGTGAAGTACTAATTGTGTTACCTTTGTTGATGACCCATCTTAAAGCATGTCATGACTCTACTGCATGATGTTTAATGTGAATGTATGCTTAAAGGTTAATCCACATTGTTAGAGATCGTCACCCCATGTCTGGGATATTTGCACAACCAACTCACACAAATTGTAGATGACATGGCCAATGTATGAATCAAAGTCCAGTTTTATTTCCCAGTGGTTATAACTTAAACATATCTGTAAGAGATATCTGTTTGACACACCCTTCCAAAGTGTGAAAGATTATAGGTAGCTCAGTGTTATATGTAGAGGTACACCTGATGTCTGAATATCCATGTAGCTTAATGGATAGAGTCATGTCTCCATGTGTAGTAGGTCTAGGGATTGAATACATGGAAGGCAAATACATATTTAATTTTAATATGCAAATTTTCCAGACTAATTTAATAAATAGCTCTGATGCACTCTGCTAAGCTCGGCTGAGACCTGCTAAGACCTGCTATGTGATGTATAAACATGATAATGGCTGCCAATGTTATGCACTGCTTAGCTGTGCTTGGCTGGTTTGTGTGCTGCTAAGCTCAGCTAAAAATCCGATTCTTTGTGTTTTCACATGGTGTACATCAGGATTGTCTTGTTGTAGCCATTGCAGAAGAGCTGAATGCATTCAGGCTGTAAGGCAAGGAGCTGCAGTCAAGTATAATAGCTGCCAGTTGTATTGTTTAACACATATAGTACTGTTCAAGGCTGTCTCTGGGCCAGTATTGTTCACATAATGCTCTGTCATCCATAAACATCAGGTAAGCAAGTTATATGGGTGATGTAGCCCACTTCATGATCTGATATTGTTTGTTGACTTCACATATATTTCAAACCACTAACAATAAAGTGTGTACTCCAGTATTGTTAGACTGATGTATAATGCATCTACTATCTGCGTTATTCTTGTATTTCATGCATGTGTGTTCTACTGTCAATGCAGTCTAGTATAACACTGTAGTAGTACTGCCAGGTCATATTTTGGTCCCAGGTAAGCTCTAGGAAAATATCAGTCAGTAACCATCAGTGATTCAATAGTTCAGTATGTTAAGTGCTTTGCATATAGTGCATTTTGCCAAACATAGACCAGGATTTGAATCCAGTGATATGTAACACTAAATATTACAGTAGCAGTCATGTAATGCTCACAAATTCTCTCTCCACAGGAACTACAGGTAAATTGGTGAGGTAGTCCGTAGTATGAGTAGATAATTGTGTGTTTAGATTTCTCAGACTATTAAAATTATTAGCAAGAATGTGAAAAATCATCAATTTGCAGACAGAAATAATATGTGTAATCCTGGTATGGCTGTATGCCTGGAGTGTCTCTGTTAAAAACAAAGTTGCTGCAGTCACTAGTATTGGGTTCTATTCCCATGCCTGCCAACCAAGGCATGATTGCTGTTTAGTGTATGTACTATACACATACATGACTCTTGAGTGAGACTGTTATGCAATTAATAGTGTATAATCCGCCTGTTACAGGAATACCAATGCAATGAGTATCCAGATTGCAAAGTATCACCATTTTAGTCCAGAGAACACCTTGGTAGATATATAGGTCCACCTGATGTGCAAGTGTTCTGTGTAGATGAGTACCTGCAGTTGCTACAGTTTGGCTCATAGAGTCCCATGCATATACATTGAGAGGTATATATGTGCTACATCAGCTACAGGAGACTTGTATTCACTGTAAACATAAAGAAAATACAGGCCCATAGATAAGGTAGTAGTACTGTTGTCAAGGAAGTAAGGTCCAATGTTACTAATGGACTGATTTTCTCTCACCCCACCCCTTATCTTCATTTATTTATCACTGTTATTCATAGGTTATGGTTTACTACTAACATATGTTGTTACATTAACTGTTTTTGGGGCATGTATTTTTATTGTTATGTTTATAATGAATGCATATTAACATATCTGGTTAAATGACCTATTTTGTTGGCCTTATGTTGTAACTGTTACTGGCATGTTGTTATACTAATTGTTCTGTTATTTATTGTTGTGTTTCACAAAATTTGCATTGATATGTAATTGCATTATTTCCATTGTTCTGCCATGCTATTACTAACAATGTTTTGTTAATAACTAACATATACTTATTGCTATACCTCCATTACCACAACATGGAAGGGTAGGCCATTTCCTGGTGATCTGCCTACCTTGCTTAAACTGGCCATGGCACAGGGTCCTAGCACATCTGGGATGCAGGCCAGTGGTGCCCCTCCTCTGCCCCTGCACTACATGTAGTGTTGGGTGGAACTGCCTCAGGGGACGATTCATGGTGGGCAGGATTGTTCATCTGAGCTATGAATGCCACCTGAGCCAGTTTGAGAGCATGCTGGCTGACATGATGGGGCAGGCACTCCCTGGCTCCCAGTTTTCACCAAAGCCACCCAAGAGGCAGTGAAGGAACAGTGTCACCTGTCCCAGGGGATGGGACATGAGTCACACTGCTGCCATCTGGAGGCACGTGCGACTTGACAACACCCTCGCCTTCCAAGGTGTTTACCCCCTCATGTGTCACACACCACCCCTGTCTGCTGTCTTGTCTGTCTGCATATGCATCCTCTCCTGCCCAGCTTACCTCTCCACATGTACCGATGTCCCTTCCCCTACATTCCACTCTCACTGTAAAAAAAAGGGCCCCCCCCCATACATAGCTCTCCATGTTACACATGTGTCCACAGGACACCACTAATCTGGTCTAACTGGCTTGACAACACAGTTATGTTGTCCTCTCCCCTCTTGCTGGGGTTTGAGAGTCCAAATTAATTTACAAAATCTTTTAAAATGTACTGCTTTTGCTGTACAAGATATGGACAGCTATGGGTCTTTCCTACACTCTTCCTGCACATCCGTAACTCACTTTCACTATTTTTCCCCTTACTTTCCTCCATTTCACCACTTTCTTATCACCCCGTTTTTCTTTTCTTTATATTTTTAGTGCAGATTTGTGCAGAGCTAAATGAAGCATCACAGTGTGGCATGGCACTGCTCTTTGCTTAGCTAAGCTTAAATGAGCTTTAATGATTAAATGTGTTTATTACATTGTTGGACACATGTACAAAATGAGCACCTCTGCCAAGTCCTGAGGCCCTCCCTCCTTCAGCCCATTGCATTAACCCACCACACCACACAGATTCAATGTGAAATGGATGTTTCCAGCAAAACATACTGGTTGCCACTTACAGTAATTAGGCATGTAACTCAAATAAAAACTAATGGAAAAATGGGAGTGCACTTTGGACTCTGGTGAAATAATACACCAGTAGACAGCCAAAGACATAATGAATGTAAGTGAGGCCTGCAATAGCAGGTATATCTACCCTTTTATCAGCAACTTGTGAAAAGACACCTGCTAAGGCAGCACTGGCAAAGTTCATGTACAACTGGGACCTTGTGCAGAAATATAGTCATATAAAGCCATGCACATACTGATGGATGCAGAAATATTTCCCACAGCCTGTATATGTTCACATATATTTTGCAAATACACACACATTTGCAGTGACTCAGTAATGCAGTCTATTAAATGCCTTGCATGTAGTACATTTTTGTGGCGCACAGTCCTGGGTTCAAATCCAGTTTTGTTTAACAGTTCAATTACATTATTGTGAAGACAGCAAGTAATGACTGGGGCATGCAAGCCTAATCCGCACAGGTTACTGCTAGTTAATGAACTGCTACCAACTTTTGTAAGTCAGAGGCTTGCAGGTAGGGACACACTACACATATCCATATAGCCAAATGGGTCTATATTATCCAAATGAAAGCTGACGTACGCAAATGTGTTTTGAGCGACACAAATTCATCGAATCGCATTTAAGCGATTTGATGAATTTGTCATAGGCAAGGAGATGGTTGGCCACTTCCCAGAGTTGCTTTTTCCTTCTGTATAGTATGATCTTGGAGTTGGTATATTTAGTTAGGAGGGTGTGGGGGCAAAGCCCCCCATCTATTTATGATGTTAAATAATTTGTTTTTAGCGAATGGCCACGTAAGTTTTTTCCTAGGGAAAAATTTGCCTACGTGGCCTTTCGCTCATTTGCATTTTCGTGCATTATGTGTCGACCTTTTTGTGGTCACACATATGCACTTTTATCCTGCTAATATAGACCCTAGCCAAACTATATGTTGCCTACTACTTTGTTATTGGTACCGTTGCATAACAGACATACCTTAATCACATGCCTTAATTGGACTGTACAGGGTACCTTTACATTGGCTCTGCCATAATGGCAGGGCTGCCACAGCTGCCACAGTTACACATACAGCTTGCTGTCTTCAAAGGTGTTCACACTCCCTTGTATGTGCACTAGGTATGTGCAGCAGATGCAGCCTGTAGCATACACAGTTGTCTGGAAAGGTAGCTACAACAGACCTACCATACTGCCCAACCCCGTAGAACAAGGGATCCAGGCACAGTCAAATGTAATTGGGCAGGCTAAGGCCCACAGATAGGGACATGTGTAATGGTTTGCCCCTACAAAGATAGTAGGTTGATAGAATAACAGCTATTGCATTAGCATTCATATTCTGATAGGTATGAAATCTGACACTCAAGTGTATCTCTTTCCTAACTGACCTCAACCCACAATGTTTGCCAATGAACTGCCAGATGACCACTATGTCATGGGACACTGACCGCACATATGAGGCAAACCTGTGGACATACTCCATAAATCTGTACAGTTGACAGTTATGGTACCTACCCTATTTGATGCTGTAGTCTCCACACCTCAGTGATGTCCATGTTAACAACTAAGAAAGGGGTTCGGGTCTACATGATGGCCTTATATATTGCACTGTAGTGGCATGTCAATGGTCAATGAGAGTGCAATTCAGCTATTTTGTCTGCAATTATCAATTCTAAGCCATAGATTCCTGCAGAGGCAATTACCTGCTAATGAGCAGTACCTTAAAAAGGCAAGTTGCTTATGGGGAACAGCTCTGTATGACACTTCACTCACACGGAGAGCGGATTTCAAAGAGTATACCAGAAGCAAAGTTCAAAAAAGGAGTATTGCACTCCAGCAGGTATGTAATAATTTCTTCATATAACAGGATGTGTATGAGAGGATGGAGGTATGGGAAATAGAGATTAGAACAGTAAGCCTATGATCTATGGTAATGATGTGTCAGTGATACTCTGCTGTCCTACACCTACAAGCATACCTCTCAACTGTCCCTGATTTTAATCACATCTCAGCTCAGCTTTGTCCCTGTTAATCCCTCCTACAACTTTTGACTGTTGTAGGAAAGGTAATGGATTATACATATCACTCCTGTAACATCAAATGATGTATTGTAATTCACCCCTCCTCTTTCAGTCACTGTCTCACATACATAGTTCTAACATTTTAAAAGTACCTCTGAATATCCCTGATGTACTCTGGCTAAGTCCCTGTTTCTGGTGACATATGTCCCTGTTTGGTTAATGGCTATGTCTAACATACCTGTCAACCTCTTACAGCATGAAAGTAGAACAAAGCCATCATTTATATGGGGACAAAGCCCCAAACTCAGCAACAGTGTTTCAATTTTTGTCAGAGATCCACAAGTCTGTGTGAAAATGACCAAAACTATGAGGCAAAAATCCTGACATTCTGTAAACTTCTGTACAGTGTAGAGGTATGATGCCTACAGGAAACATGTACTACATCAGGTTTGCATTGTTTTCTGGCATTTTGGCAAATGGATGTTGCTGGACTGTCTCCATAAAGTTGTTGTAATAGCACACTGTTAATTGTCTAGCAGTGGCCATATGACATATTAGTGGGAGTTTGCCTGTAGTGGACACCCCACAGTAGACTGCAGTGCTGGGTGTTGGAACATACAGCAGAATCTGTCAAAGCACACTGGGACATATCCCAGTACTGCTACTTTCTTGGTAGTAATGGCACATGTAGAGTGTTGCCAGACTGTGGGGTATGATGTGTGAAGGAGAAGTGAATAGTGCAGGCAATTATAGGTGTGCTGGATCTGTACATATCTCCATGTATGTGGCCTGTAATGTGCTCTCCTTTTGTTGTCTTTCAGGAACCATGTACCACAGAAGAGATGCCCCCTTCTCAGAATCAGACAATGACATGATTCAAGTGGATGGACTGAGACAGCACCATCAGATCATGTTGCTCAGGAGGAGGCATAATTGGAAGTAGTGGGCAGGATTGTTGGCAGACCTTGTGTGGGATGTCAGACTGGCTGACAGGACAGGAACTATGAGCAGGTCCGACACCCTGCCACAGACATGCTGAATGCTGCATGACGAAAGGCAGCTGATGTTACCAGGGGTCATGCTGCCACCAGTGGAGGGTCTGTGACAGAACATCCATTCACAGCCACAGAGGAATTTCTGGTGAAGCTAGGAACACACAGCAGCTCCCAGGCATCCATCACAACATATATTGTGGAGATAGGTGCCACAGTGTTCACAGCAGATGAGTGTCCAGGTAAGCTTACTGTGTTCACTCGCCAGTGTAATACTGTATCAGTCATTGTGGCAGGCTGTACATACCTGTACATGGGTGTTAGGTTTGTCTGCACAGTTGTGCACACATACTCAGAATGTCAGCAATACTGCTATTATCACAGTAGGTACTGTACATGTGGATATATGCACATATAACCTTGTAGTGCTGCAACATTTGGTGGTGCTGACAATACCTCACCCTCATCTTTTCATAGATCCATCAGGAGTGGCCCAAGTCCATGGTCCTATACCTGGTAAGTGTGATACAGTTTTTTTACAGATCATATATACCCTATGAAAGTTAAGGGCTGCCTCATTGCCCTATGTACAATACTTGTCTTTAGCCAGAGTAGAATATTTGTATTTTCCATTCTGCAACAGGTAACTACGGTTCATAGACTGGTTAGTCACAGATGTGTATTTGAGCAACCATCGACACATCTGCACTTAATGTTATGAGTGGCTACACAGCCTGGAATACATGAGGCAATTACTCCAAGATGCCTGCTCAAACACAAAATGGAGATGCTACCCACCTGAGGCAGTGACACTAGTACTGGCATATCATTCTCAAGATAGGTATACTGGGTTTTATGTGTAAATCTATCATGTATAGTGTCATATTCCATACCTTACAGGCAGATTGTACTGTCAACTTTACCTGGATGTAGCTGACTTGTATATTATAAAGGGCTTGACTTGTCTGTGTATATTGGTGTGAGGTGGTCTATTGTGCACTGCAGTGAAGATGAGAAGATGTGACTGGTAATGTAGTTGTGGATCCTCATTTGTATGAGTCAGTGTGGATTACCATACATAAAGGTACAGATAGTAATGTACTACTTTTGTCCTGGTTTTCACAGGTGACTGGGGGGCGGGGGTTGGAGTCTGTACCCCTCACAACCTGATGTCAGTGTCTTATCAGACTCTGATGATGGTGGCCATAGTGAAGCATAGGTGGGGTTGTCAGAGGCTGCATCTGTCCCAGAGGTTGACATCCCTCTTCTGCCTCCATTATCCCTGTGCACAATCAGTATGCCCACACATACCCAGACCCCAGAGGCCAGAGATATTGGACAGTCAGAGGGTGGTGACATTGAACAAGACAGTGTGGCAGCAATAACACCAGTGAGTATAGAATCTGGCCATAGCCAGAGAGCTGACAAGATCCCACACAAGCGGATTGACAGGGGTGCTTGTAGAAGGATTGCTGTCCATTCACCACCTGTCACAATTGTGTCATCATGGGTCACTCAGTGCATGTTTTGGGCCATCATGAAGGCATAGACACATTCTGAATGCAACACCAGATGGATGCTTAGGGTTATGGATGCAGCACAGTCTGACATCCATGACTGCCTCCACCACATTGGAGACACCCTGGATTGGTTCACTGATGCAGTGGACAGATGGTGGGATGAGACAGTGTCTGTCTTGGACCACATATTGTCTGTGCTTAAACATCAGGTTGGAACTGGGCATCAGACAAGTGGACATAGTTCAGCAACACCATCTTCTGAGAGTCCATGTGGGCATGCACAGTCATGCTCCTGCAGTGGCAGTACCTCCAGCACCACAGAAGGAAGTGTGCTGTCCACACCACAATGTGGCAGGCAATAGGCACATGGCCCCAGCATTTTGCAGTCACCGTCAGGTACTAGCACCACATCTGCCCTTGGGCATAGTGATGCCAGTGCTAGTCCTGGCACAGCCAGTTCTTGTGTTCATGCCCAAAGATGGTGAACTGTCCAATCTACCATGTACGGTCCACAGCTGTCCAACATACACATGTGTAGGGTTAGCACTGAGCTTGACTATGTACATGCACACACTCTACCACCACTGTCACATGCAGGTCACCTGCAGACACACACAGCACCTCTCCATGGCCCATATCGCCCACACCCCTCATAACTCACACACATGCTGTTAATTGTTTGGCACAGCCTAGACCTCTGGCTCCCCCACACCACACCCTGTGCATGTGCTGATACCAGTGCCATATCCCTGCCATCCATGCCATCCATGCAGGAAAATGCTACTCTGTGTCTGTTGCACAGGGTGTCTATATCACTTGACATGTACTTGTGTAGTGCAATATTGTTTTGCCATGCCACTTGTTGTGGGCCACTACAGGTACTGTATGCTGGCATGTGTCAGGATTACACATCGCACTTTGTGTATCTTTGTTGCATGATGTTGGACAAGCAGTAGTGTTACAGAATGATAGTTGTGTCAAGGAACTGCATATGTTTCTGTTCCAGGAGTCTGAGGGGATACATTATGGACACATAGCATGGTGGCACAGCAGAAAATGACATCAGCAAGGTACAGTGGTATACGTGCATGGCACTCTAGATGCATATATGTAGAACAGTCTATCAGGGACAATGGGGGCAGTCAGCGTATTCATATATTCATGCATTGTGATAAGGTCTGCTACCCTGGCTGTATCACCTGTGTTATCTGAACTTACAAATTTAGAAGAAATGGTGATGGAGTTGTCATGTCTACAAATATCCTGTGTCCGGGTCAAACAGGAGGTGGACATTAGTTATGATCATGTATAGGGGGGCAATATAGGGCCAGCATCTATTTAGAGGGTGAAAAGTGCATAACCATTGCACAGGGATAGCCCATAAGGCCATGTCTGTAGTGCTGCACAGGGATATATTTCCACACACACAAAGAGTTGGCTGATGTGAGATTAGAACTCCTACTTATCTAGAATTGCACACTATAACTCACAGTATTTATTGCATGCTCCAGGGAGTTTATTTGATATTAGATTGCCAGCCAGTGCTCTTGAGGTGGATAACATCAGCAGGCCTGTTGAGGAGGGCAATACAGAAGCTGGCAGCTAGTCACAAGGCCATATAATGCATAATCATTGCACAGAAATACCTCATTCAGTCTTGTCCATAGTGCTGCATGGGGATGCATTTACAAACACACACACACACACACACACACACACACACACACACACACACACACACACACACACACACACACATACACCTCACTGATGTGGGATTAGAACTCCTACCTATCTACAATTACAGACAATAGTTTTCAGTACTTATCGCATGTGCTATGGAGTTCATCTGATATTAGATTGTCAGCCAGTGCTCTTGAAGTGAATGATATCAGCAGGTCTTGTAGAGGAGGGCAATATAGAGGCTGGCACCTAGTCATGGGGTAATAAAATGCATAACCATTGCACAGACATAGCCCATTTGGGCTTGTCTGTAGTGCTGCTTGGGGATATATTTATACACACTCACACACATAGTTAGCTAATGTGAAATTAGAATCCCTACCTATTTACAATTACACACAATAGCTTGCAGTACTTATCACATGTGCCACATGTTATATAAGTTGCAAATGTGATTGCAGGCACAGTACTTGTGAAGTACACAAAGTAGCCTTGTGTTAGACAGCATGTGTGGCCTGCAAAGTTATATTGTTTGGTACTGTTATTGCATCTAGTGTCCTAGGAGTGGGGTACCTGTCACTATCCCTGTTATGTGTGTACAGTTAGCACAGTTAGCAGTATGGCCATATGTGGCTGATTGTAGTTAGATAGACAGGAATGTCTTTATAAATGTTGCTGTGTGTGTACATTATGTATATGACTTCTGTAGATATATGTCGAGATTCAATGTATCATTGCAATATATATAGTTATATACGGGGTACATACTGATAGATACACTATGCATGTGGGAAGGGGATAGAGTCAGACAGATATGTTGAGGTAGCTGTCTGTATGTACAGACATATTTCCACATAGCAGGTCTTTGTGAGGAAGAGGCAGCAGAGTTGCACTCAAGTTAGCTAAGTGTATAAGCATGCCCAGTGGGACTGTCAGTACTAACACGGTGACTCCAGGCTAGAGCTACCTGCACTCCAGGCCAAGATTTTGTGTGCTACAGACATTGGCAGCTGCACCTATTTCTGCAGTACTTCCCTGAAATATTCCACTGCATTCCCTGGCTGTATGCAGTAATTAATATGTGACTGGGGTACATGATGTAACACATCCTACAGGGTGACAGTCTTCATACCTCTCACCATACCACTCAACTTCTTACAGCAGGAAGTCTGGACAAAGCTATTAACAAAAGTATGACATGGGCCCAAAAATAAGGACAATTATTTAATATAGCACTTACAAACTTAGAAAGGTGATAGAATAACAGGTTTTGCTTTAGCATGAATTTTCTGAATGGTACGAAGTCTGCAACTCAAATGCCTGTCATTATTTTCTAGCTTCAGTCTTTAATGATTTGCCAGTAATTTGGCAGAAAAACACAATTTTATGAAAAATGGACCAAATATATGATGCAAAAATCTGTACATTCTGTGAAAATGTGGACAGTTGAGAGGTATGCCTCTCACTCTAAATATGTTTTCATAATGTCCAGCATTTCACCCCGTATGTCTGGCTGTTCCTCATATATTTGTGGTGTTTTGGTAAAATGTTGTATAAGACAGTGAATAGTACTAACTACAGACAAACATTTGAGTGTTGGAATTTATATCCTTCAGATATGCTGTGCTGATGCAACCCACTTTCATACTAGCCACCTTCTAGGTCAACCAGATCATCTGAATGTCTGTCTCTAGTTTTGGTCCTTTGCCCAATATTCTCTCTGGCTTTGTCCAGCTTTAATGCAATAACAGATTGAGGGGTATGACAGTCTGTGGGGACACCACCATACAACTACCTCACATGCAAAAGATTCAACCATCAACACCATCACCCATGCTAATGTGTCTAGCCTACTGAGCAATACAGTCTGTCAGACAGGGATGCATCATTCATCACACAATCAACAGCATACAGACATATTTTTGTCACCCTGCATTATGTGAGACATTGAATGGGTGGCCAGGTTCTATGTCACAGCTCTGAAATTGGCTGGTCTGCTGATATATATAATTGCAGATTTATTGTTACAGTAGTTGCATGAGTACAGTGATGTGTTGGTGATAGGGGACAACCAGCCCATGCTCTGCTGGCAGAGACAGTTGTGTGACTGTCGTGTGACCCCACTGTTTTCCATCTCCCTAGAATAATGTAGTGGACTTTACAGCCATGTGTCCTAGTACATATTATGGAGGACATACTATTGGACAGAGTACCCGTTGTCCCAAGTAGCTGTTAGATCTTCTCAAGTAGCCCAGTAGCCCACTATATTCCCTTGCATATATGCAGCAGGTCCATACATATACTATCATATTGCAGTTCCCCTTACAAGTGGTGAATAAGCGTGTGACTTACCTTGTGAATGCAGCAGTTGACAGCCCTGTAGTTCAGGGCTGACTGTCTGATGCATGCAGTACACAGCCAATACATGGTTAGGTACAGGTTGTGTGGACTGGCTGGCATAAGTTTGACTAATATGTATGTGAGTCGGAGTAAGGTGTCAATCCCTAGGGCTCTAGGTTGTCAATGCATGTACTATGCATTGTCTCTTGGCTAAGGCCAGGCCATACTGGGCATGCCTATGTCTGCTTACAGGAACAACCTCAGGGGTTTCTGCCTCAGAGTTGCCCTGTGGGTGTGGCTGTGGTGACCTAGGCACTGGTGGGAGGGGGTTGTGTATCCCTTCCCTTTGCTGATTCGGCTGCAACTGTTTCCACTAGGTCATATTGTGCAGCATAGCACATACTGTGAACATATGTGCACATGTGGCTGCAGAGTACTGCAGGGCTCCACCAGATATATTGAAGCACCAGAACCATGACTTCAGCAGCCCAAACACATGCTCTATGATGTTCCTAGTTTGTGTATGTGCCTCATTATACAGGAACAAAACCACTGACAACCAATGTAAAACTCAAAGCAATTTAATTATCAAAAAGAACAAAGCTTTCAGGTATCAAGTACCCTTCCTCAGTACCTCATTATGGCATTCTTTAGTGTGTGTGTGTGTGTGTGTGTGTGTGTGTGTGTGTGTGTGTGTGTGTGTGTGTGTGTGTGCGTGTGTGCGTGTGTGCGTGTGTGTGTGTGTGTCTGAGTGCATTTCTGATGGGTGTCATCATCCATGGTTCCAGTGCATATCCAGCATCCCCCAGTAAATGGCTGTGTGGGATGGCCCCACTAGCAAACTTTTGGTACAGCTGTGATGCATGTCAGATATGGGAGTTGTGATAACCGCTAGGGCTGCCAGCCACACATTCATGATAATGCACTGGGCATTGCGCACAACCTGGGAGCTGATGGAGTGATAAACCTTGTGGTTGACATAAATTCTACCCTCCTCACCAGGTGGTGTCTTGTTGTGTACATGAGTGCAATCTATGGTACCCAGTACCTCAGGGTAGTGTGCTACATGGTAGAAGTGTTGCATACTGCTGGCCCTCAAATCAGGGGTGAGGGGAAAATAAATGTGCTCACTGGCATGTGGTAGCATGGCATCCAGGAAATGGTGGAGTGCCCTGGATGCTGATGCCTGTGAGATCCCCATCATGTCTCCAGTTGTTCTTTGGAAAGTACTTGTAGCTAGTAACCTAAGAGCTACACATACCTTTCTTTCCACTGTGATGGGTTCCCCTCTGTTGGCTTTGGGTCTGAGTTGGGGTGAGCAGAGCTCAGCGAGTTCTTGTAGTATGTCCCTGCCCACCTTGTAACATTCTACAATCTCCAGCTCATGTAGATCCTGGAAGGTTATGCTGGGCCTGAACACTCTTCTCTTCTCAGTCTAGGCCTATAGTCAGCAGCAGCAGCATTAATCTCAGCATCTGGCATATTCATATGTAGCAGATCTGCAGCAGCCCCTAGCATTCATTCAGTTAAAACTCCCAAGTCTGTACTACACTGGTGCAGAGTATCGGGGCAAAATCAGATTGTAGGGTGTATGCAGCAATTATAGTGCTCTGCTGTAGGTGTAGTCTGTGTGAGTGGCTACTTATGATGCATTCCACCTGCCAAGTACATCATTAAGAACTGTTAATGGCCCTAGTTTAACTCATTATATCTGAGTGATGCCTCCAGGTGCATCTGCAGTTAACACCTACTGGCCCCAGCAGGCATCAAATATTGCTTGTTCATTTTGGAATCAATAATTTCAAAACCATGCTATGTAGAAGATTTTAAAATATTTCATCTTTAAGCTTACACAATAGCAAACCCAACTGCATTAATATTTGACCTCTGTCTACTGCAGGTAAATAGATATTAACTGTTTTATTTATGATATTAATTTATATAGATATAATTTTCACATTTGTCTAAATATCTCAGCAACCAAGTAACACAGACAGAACTCCTTAGCCTCACGTGAAAGCACTCAGCTATATGAAGAAAATGCGGTTGATAGTATGTGTGTAACTTAAGTGGTTGCTGAGATATTGTAAGTTGTTTACAAAATATTACAAATGTAATAGTTACTCCCCCAGATTTACGAAAGCTTGCACGGAGTGCAAGAAGAGTGTAGGAGCTCACACCGGCAATGTGTCTGCCGTGCAATCCAGGAACAGCAGGCAGGAGCGTGCATGAGAGCTGCTAAAGCTACTCTTGCACATTCAGCATCATGGTATGCAAATTACCTCATTTGCTGGTGAAAGCCATGCAAATGAGGTAAATTTGTGATCCAGGAAACACTAACCTGTCCGTGGAAGATTAGTGTTAGCTGCAGAAATGTACTTCGTTGGTAACGGAGTACATTTCTGCAAATAGTTAAACGGAGCTATGACACCTCCAAATAAAGGATGCATACAGTTGAGGAAGCATGCCAATGGCCAAATATAAGGCCATTGGCATTTTAAAATGTTTAAAAAATATAACAATTTAACTTTTTTTCCCCCGATCTCCTAAGTTTAAGCATAGAGCAGCACCGAGAAAACGTGCGGCACTTATAAAAACAAGAAAATAATTAAAAAAAAAGCCAAAAATAGGCATTTTCACTGAAAAACTTATTCTACCATGCAGGTGAATGGCAGGCTGAAGACAACATGGCCACTGACTAGTGGTTGCTAAGGGGGAGAAGCTCAGTGTGAGAGATGTAACCATGCATTATTAGGCAATCCTATGCAAATGAGGGTAAGGATAGTGAATCCTAATTTTCCCCAGCATGTGAGGCATGTCCCAAGCGTGTAAGAGTAGGAGTTGGTGAGTAGAAGAGTAGAATATAGAAGACATCATGAGGGAGTGTGTCAGACAGTCTGTAAGCTAATTGGAGCACAGTGGCTTGTGTTTGCCCTGAGTTGCTCAGGATTGCAGGAGGCATGTCTACAGTTGTCCTATTCGAAAACCTCAAACCAAAGGTGAACACTGTTAAAAGATAGGAAACTCATTACAAACATGCACACAGTATTTGCGCTCTTGTGCGCTCATGTGCGTGCGTGTGCACGCGTTTGCGCCTGTTTGCATGGCGCTTCCCCCGGGCAGAAACAGAAAGGCAAAAGGAAGGAAAAGAAGTTGTAGGAAGTTAACCAAGGAGAACTAGCAGATCTGACAGGTGAAATATATCAGAATCAGCCAATAACACAGGCAGCAGACTAGTCCAGCCCAGCACTTTAAACTCTGCAAACACCATTCTCCCCTGTTTTTTCTCAAGAACTCTGCAACACTGCAGTATACTAAGAGGGAAAGCTTAAAAAGCTTAAGTCAGGCAAAATGTTAGGGGCTGCTCTTGCTATCATAAGCCAACATGTGCAAGGTGCTGAGGGTGGGGATGTTATGAATACTGCTGAGCAACCCGCAGTGAGGAGACAGAGAAGAGTGTACAGACCCAGGGTAACCTACCAGAGGCTACATGAGCTGGAGAGAGTGTAGCACTATAGGGTGGACAGAGACCTCCTACAGCAAATTGTTGAGCTGTGCCGGCCACGCCTCACACACAGAACCAAAAGAGGGGAACCCATCCCAGTGGATACCAAGGTATGTGTTGGCCTAAGAATACTAGCTACAGGTACCTTCCAAAGACCAACTGGTGATATGATGGGGATTTCACAGGCATCAGCATCCAGAGTACTCCACCAGTTCCTGGATGCCATGTCAGCACATGTCGGTGACCATGTATATTTCCTTAATTCCCGTGAGGCATTGGCCAGCAATATGCATCTTTTCTACCAAATAGCAGAATACCCTGAGGTAGTGGGTGCAATAGACTGCATGCACATATGCATCAAAGCACCAACCAGTGAGCGGGGTAAGGTCTACATCAACCGCAAGAGCTTCCTCTCCATCAACTGCCAGGTCATGTGCGATGCCCAGTGCATAATAATAAATGTGTGTGCTGGCTGCCCTGGAAGCCATCATGATTCCCAGATCTGGTCTCTGACGCAGCTGTACCATAGATTTGCCAATGGGGACATCCCTGATGGTCACCTAGTGGGGGGATGCTGGATACGCACTGGATCCATGGCTGATGACATCCATCAGAATTGCACACACACCTGAACAAGAACTCCATAATGAGGCACATGCACAAACAAGAAACCTAATTGAGCATGTGTTTGGGATGCTCAAGTCATGGTTCTGGTGCCTGGACACATCTGGTGGAGCCTTGCAGTACTCACCAATTACATGTACCCAAATTGTTATGGTATGTGCCATGCTACACATTATGATCCTGTGGAAACAGCTGTAGCAGGAACAGCATGAGGCAGGGCCAAACAGCCCCCCAACATTGCCAATGCCTGCACAGGGACAGCATGACTCAGAGGAGGAACAACCTGAGCCTGCCCCAGTAGGCAGAAGGAGGCGTGCCCAGTATGCCCTGGCCTTGACAAAGAAGCAATACATAGCACATACACTGATTCAGTAGGAACCCTGGAAATGACACCTCTCTCTGACTCGCACATACAGTAAAAGGGATGCCTAACTTGACACTACTTGTTTTCAAACATGTATAGGGAGTGTACTATGTGCATCCAACATAGGCAGCCCTGCAGCACCACCTGAGGCATGAGTGCCCTATTTTAAGCAATATAAAGCACTGCTAAGCACATTTTACCATTATTGAGCATATTTAAATACAATTGCACGTAGCTGTGCACCACGCTAACCAGTGCAACGTCAGGCAACTTTGAGCAACACTGAGCAACATTGGGCAAAGTCGGGCAAAGTTGAGCACAGTCAGGTAAACACGCCCACACCTGCTTTACTGTTCCTTAACCAGTCAAGTCTGCCCAGCAAGAAAAAAAAAACGCAGTGCTAAACCACTAAGCCATGACAGCATTTCACTGGCACAGACACAACTTAAGTCACTCACACACACCAGTTGGTGGGGGTCACATACCTAACAGTCACAGTCAGCAAGACAATTGTAGACAAATGCAAACACAAGCAAATGCTGTATCATGCCCTCTGAAGAGACATATGGGTAACCTCCCCCCAGGCCTATGCAGACAGATAACAGCAGGCCAGGCAGTGTGATGTGAGTTGGGTAGGCTATGAAGTCACAGACTAATATGCATGTAATTGGAAGCTAAGGTCTGTAGTACAGTGGTATGCCTCAAGCCAGTACGATAGGCAACAGTACAGACTGAAATGGAGTACCTGACATAGCAGTGCAGGCCTAGCAAATGTGTATAAGTGTCAGGTGTACCACTCATCCTATGTACACCCACAGTAACAATCAGGTGTGCCCCCCGGGTAGAAATGTACAAATAATAGCTGCCCCCCCCTTTATGTAGAAATGTTGATTAGTCTATGCAAATTGACTCATGGAAGCCCTGCGGGCACAGCATGCTTCCTGTCGATGTCCAACACAAAGGTGAGCCCTGAAGTAAAAACCAACTTGATTTTTCACACACATATAGTATATATGCCCATACTGGGCATGCTCACACACTTCAACAAATTTAGCAAATTTCAGTCAGCAACATACTGAAAGGTCATACTGGGCATGCTCACACACTTAGGCCATGTCTGAGTACAGCAGTGGGCCACACATATCTGGCAGTTGCAGTTCTTACTCCAGACACGTCACTATTCACCAGTCCTACCTTGTCACACTGTGATAGGAAAACATACTCATATAATATATTGGACCCCTGTCATAATCAAACTATGTAGTACAAGTATTTAAGTTGTTCAAAGAAAGTTAAAATACAAAGAAGATCAATAAATCTCTGATCAGTATTATCAAGAAACAATGAGCACTCCTAACATTATCCAAGCCAAGCTCTGCCAAAAATATTGCCAAAGATTCCATAGAGAACCATGAAGCTTTCTTTAGCTATGTCATAAATATCAATGTAAACTCATATATGTTCTGAGTTAGTGCAAAGTGTAAACGAATACATGTACACGACTGACAATGCCAACATCTTGTCAGACAGGTTCATACATATTTACCCCCCTCTCCCCGACAAAAGGGCCCATTACCATACCTGGAGATTGTGAAAACCCAGAAATCACATCTACAATGGTTAAACACCTCTATCCAAACATTTTCTGGAATTCATAAATTCCAATACCATGGATCAACTTATCCACACCCCCACCAGGGGCAGCAATATCCTAGACCTGGTTATTACCAACATGGGCAACCAGTGCTTCACACCAGAGGTCAATTCCTTGTTGATCAGATCTGACCATAAGCTAATCACCCTAGACATCCACATCCCTCCCCCACCCCCCATTAGGGAAACCACAGTAAAAAATTTCTCCAAAGCCAACTTCACGCTTCTTAAGACAGAAGTGGCAAACTTCACGACACCCATGCTGACAGACAATAGAGGTATGACTGCTGAATCCTACACAAATGCACTTTATAAGCACTTACATGAGTGCATGGATCGTGCAATCCTTAACAGAACCAAGATGCTATCCTCCAAAAAAAGGAAGCCAATCTGGTTGTCCCCTGCCATAAACAAACTCTAAAACAGAAGAAAGAAACTGTTGCAAAAAAGAGTAAAATCCCATGATTGGAGAAACTCCCTGGTCAGCTTCAGTAAGAAGCTGAGATACCTCATGAAATCCTCCAAAGCTAGTTATGAAAACAAAATCGCCACTGGCTCTAAAGACAACCACAATGCATTCTATAGTCATGTCAAGAATCTCAATGGCAGCACTCAGATCTGCTCTGAGTTACAGCACAATGGCACTAAATATACAGAACCAACTGAGATTGCCAACATCCTGGCAGATAGGTTCAGTGGTAAATGTACCCCTCTGTCATCCCCTAAAGGGCCCATGTCTATACCAGAAGAATGCAAAGTTCCTGTAATCACGGCTGCACAGGTAAAAAACACACTATCCAAAGCCAAGAACACAGCATCCATGGGACCTGACGACATCCCAGGCTGTGTTCTACATGAACTACAGAACAAATTGGCACCCCACCTAAGTATCATGTTCAATCATAGCCTCACCTCAGGCTATGTGCCCACTGAATGGTGCACAGCAACAGTTATCCCACTCCACAAAGGGGGAGCCACCACAGACCCCGGAAACTACCGCCCCATTAGCCTAATTAGCCTGGTCTGCAAGGCTATGGAGCATATCATCATGGAACTTATAAACAATGACATTGGTAATCTCCAAACGCAGGACCCCATCCAGTTTGGGTTTGTAAAAGGCAGATCATGTCTCCTAAACCTGATAGACTTCTTTGAAGCAGTCACCAAAGCCGTAGATGAGGGTAAGGTGGTTCACACAGCCTATCTAGATCTCGCCAAGGCTTTTGACACCATCCCCCACTCTGGAATTATAGATAAACTCACTAAACTAGGTGTAAATCCCTATGTCACAAGATGGGTTGCCAACTGGCTCACTGACAGAACCCACACTGTGAAAGTAGCAGACTCCAAATCCAGCTTCAGACCAGTAACAGTCCTGGGTCCTCTCCTGTTTGGTATCTACTTCTCTGAAGTACAGGCCAACACAGAAGATCTTTGGCTAATGAAGTTAGCAGATGACTGCAAACCAGGAGCCATAATCAAAACTCCAAAAGATGTGGATATCCTAAAAAAGGGCCGTGCTGAGACAGATGCCTGGTGTCAAAGCCATGGCCTCAAGCTCAATGCCAAAAAGTGCATTGTCATTCCTTTAGGTAAAAACTCAATACCCATAAGAGACCTTGGGACACAGGTGGACAGTAGTCTCTCCTTTGATAATCACATCGCCACAGTAGTCAGGAAATCCTTCTATGTGGCACACCTCATTACAAAAGGTTTCTCATCCAGGAAAAAAAGAGGTCATTGTTCCCCTCTACTCGTCACTCATTAGACCCATTATAGAGTACAATGCCCCTTTTGGTATGTACCTCACAAGACATCTACAACAACTGGAAAGGCCACAGAAATACCTCATAAAGAGGATTACTGGCCTCAAAGAGATGCCCTATGCAGACCGTCTCAAAAAACTGCAGCTTTACTCCGTTGCATATCGCCTACTCAGAGGCAATCTCTACCTAACACACAAAGCTATGCCAAACCCAGAGCTTTTAGACATGCTCCACTTAAAGAAATTCCAATCCCTACGAACTACACACTCTAGGGACCTAAACCTCGTCACCACAATAAACAGAACATGCTGGAGGGATAGATTCCTGTCCCAGAGACTTCCCATACTCAAGAACAAACTACCTATCTATATCAAACAAAGCTCCTCATTAGCACTGTTCAAGAAAAATCTTGATGATTGGATGGGAGATAGGAAATTCATCCCAGGGATCACTTCTGTGGCTCTGCTTGACAGTGGAACAGGAAAATAATTTTCTTGGGTGGCGAAAGCCAGGGTTCCTTTGGCTAGGCTTATATAGGCCCTAGGGCCAATAGCCTAGTACCTACCTATGAACCTATGAGCCTATAAAAACATGGCGTCTATGGGATGACTTGGTGTCCCTGGCGGTGTCATATGTGAACTCCAAAACAAACAGACCCTGCACCTGAACAGTCTGTTGAGACTCAGTCTCTGTACAGGATATGAAACTATTGAATGGGTTACAGCAATGTTTGGCACACTCCACAAGTGTTGGTGCACAACAGACCATGGGAACTATTGTCTTATAAGCCTAATAAGCCTGATCTGCAAGGCCATGGAGTTCATCATTATGGAACTCATAAAGAGAGCTATTGGGAGTCTACAAACACCCAAATCTACCCATTTTGGTTTGGTCAGGGGCAGATTATGGTCCCTAAACCTGCTAGACAGTTTGCAAGGCAGTTACCCAGGACATACATCAATGAAATGAGCTCCACACAGCCTACATAGACCTTGAAAAACCCCACACACATGTTGTATCCACAAAATCAACAACCTGTGCATAAACAAGTATGTCATCTGATGGATTGCCAACTGGGGCATAGATAGATCCCAAAAGGTAATAATTGTGGTCTCCCTGTTAGACTGTAAGCTGGTAACCACTGCTGTCCACCATGGCTCAGTCCTGGGACCCCTCCTGTCTGGTGTATACTATTCAGAAGTACAGTCAAATACCCGAGGGCTATGATTATCAAAGTTTGTGGATGACTGCAAAAAGGTTGTCATAATCAATGTTTGGGGCAACAGAGACATCCTTAAAAAGGGTCGCAGTCAGACAGATGTGGTGTCAAAATTATGACCTCGAGCTACAGTCATAGAAATACCATATAGGTGCCAACTCCCTAAATATGGAGGTAATAATAAGGGATCTATGGACACATGTCGATAGTCATCTCTACTTTCAGAAACACATTCACAAAGTGGTTAGGAAATCATGCTATGTGTTCCCACAAATTGCCAAAGTCTTTGCATGTAGGTCAAAGAAGGTTCCCTCTACTCATCAGTCATCAGACCCATCAGAGAATACCACGACATACTTGCGATAAATCTAATGAGGCACCTTCAGCAGCTGGAAAGACCACTAAAGTACCTCAACAAGAGGATTACAAGCCTCAAACAGTTGCCCCATGCAACAAGACTGAAGTAACTCAATCTATATTCTGTTGCATACTGTCTACTCAGGCGATCTCTGCCCAACAGACAGGTCCACCATGTCCAATGCAGAACTGATGTACATGCTCTATCTGAAGTAAACCCAAGCTCACTGTGCCACATGCTCTAGGGATATAATCATCACAACAATAAATAGAACATGTTGGAGGGAAACATTGCTAACTCACAGACTTCCCTTGCTTTGGAACAGGCTCCCAACCTACATTAAGCAGAGTCCCTCACTGACACTCTTCCAGAGGAGCCTTGATGAGTGTATGTGAAACTGAACTGTCACACCATGGATCACTTCATCAACTCTACTACACATAGGCATAGGGAACTAACCCCAGGTATGGTGATAGCTGCACACTCTGGCCATACTAATGCATGCCTTCAGGCAGATAGCCTATTACATACTTATGTACCTAAATATGTAGGGGGAACACAGTATAATAAGCCAAAGATGGATGGGCAGAGATGTGTGTAAGAGGGTGGCCATGACAGGGAGCCATCTAGGACTGTCCCACCCAGCACACATCCCAAAGGCACAAAAGACATGAGGTGCACATCTCACCCACTGTACATAATACCTACCAGTATCTAAGCATTTACAATGTATGTGGTACATGTGTCTGCTGTACAACATGACTGTACAATGAAGTACACATCTACCATCTGTAGACATGTACCTGTCACATAGGTTCATAGGTATGTAGTAGACTATCTTCACAAAGGCATATATTAGCCTAGGTAAGTAGTGCAGCTTTCACCACCCCATTGGGTAGTCTCCTAAACCCTAGTTCTAATAGTTAGTACCCTAAGCCCCTTTCTAGTGGGGCTGCTGATGTGATCCCTGGCATGAATGGTCTGTTTCCCATCCACTCATCAAGGTTCCTATTGAAGAGTGTCAGTGAGGGGCTCTGTCTGATGTACATTGGGACTCTGTTCCATAGTAAAGCAAGTCTCTGGGATGGCACTAGATCCCACCAGCATGTTGTATTCATTGTTGTGATGAAGTTCATATCCCTGGAGTGTGTAGTGTGACTCAATTTTGTTTTCCTTAGATGGAGCATGTTCAACAGTTATGTGTTGGACATGGCTCTGTATGTTAGGCAGAGTTTGTCTCTGAGTAGGCGGTATGCAACAGAGAACAGATTTAGTTTTTCCAGTTGTGTTGCATAACACAACTGTTTGAGGCCAGTAATCCTCTTGGTGAGGTACCTCTGTGGTCTCTCCAGCTGCTGGATATGACTAGTCGAGTACATCCAAAATGGTGCATTGTACTCAATGATGGGTCTGATGACTTAAGAGTAGAAGGCCACCACTACCTCTTTTGATCCTGATGCAAATCCTTTGTTGATTAGGTGGGCCACATAGGATTTCCTAATCACTTTGGCAACATGGTTGTCAAAGGAAGGATGACTATCTACTTGTGTCCCCAGATCCCTTATTACCTTGTCAGTTTTTAAGGGGTAACACCTATGTGGTAGTTTGTGGGTACTTTGTTTCCCCCAAAGGTGATTACTATGCATTCTTTCACAATGAGCTTGAGGCCATGATTCTGACACCACACATCTGTCTCACAGAGTCCCTTCTGAGGAATATTTGTGTCATCCGGGGAATCTATTATGGCAAACACTTTACAATTCCCAGCAAACTTAGTCAACCACAACCCTCCTGTGCTGGCATGTACTTCTGAGAAGTATATACCAAACAGGAGGGGCCCCAGGACTGAACCCTGGGGGACACCAGTTGTCACCGGTTTAGAGTCTGACATGTAGCCAGCAACTCTTAATTTGTGGGATCTATCTGTGAGCCAGTTTTCAATCCATCTTGTGATGTATGGATTTATGCCCAGATTGGTGAGTTCATCTATGATACCTGACTGGGGAATGGTGTCAAAGGCCTTAGCGAGGTATAGGTAGGCTGTGTGGAGCTCCTTTCAATCATCTCTAGCCTGGGTAACTGTCTCAAAGAAATCCATCCAGTTCAGGAGGCATAATCTGCATTTGATGAAGCTGAACTGGGTGTGCTCAACTGTGTGAAGGTTCCCAATGTCTTTATTGTTGACTTCCATTATGATTGGCTCCATTTCCTTGCAGATCAGACTCGTCAGGCTCATAGACCAGGAATGCCATGGGTCTGTTGGGGCCCCACCCCTGTGGAGTGTAAAGAATGCATATCCTGTAGAGAGGATGTAGAGAGGTGTAGGTTTCCTTGATGAATATGGATACATTCCTGCCCTATATGCTATGATCCAGGTTCTGATGCTGGAAGGTATGGAATGAGTAGTATCCTGGTAGTGCTGGTGTGCTCTCTGGAGCCTTGAACTAGGTTTCTGTTACTGCACAGATATAAATATTCTGCATACTGAAAAGTGCCTGGAGTGTGTGCATTTGGAGGCTGAGACTTCTGTCAATGAGTAGCATTTAGCTCACTTTATGGTTATTTGTGTTGGTTACGGGGTTTGGTTTGTCCCGAGTGACCGGTGTTCCACACCTGAAGTCAATGTCTCATTGGCCCAATCCGACCATAAGCTAATTACCCTAGATATCCACATTCTGCCCCCACTCCCCATTAAGGAAACCATAGTAAAAAATTTCTCCAAAGCCAACTTCATGCTTCTTAACACAGAAGTGGTGAACTTCATGACACCCATGCAGATGGACAATACAGTTATGACTACTCAACCCTACACAATTGCACTTTATAAGCACTTACATGAGTGCATGGATTGTGCTATCCCAAACAGAACCAAGACACTATCCTCCAAAAAAAGGAAGCCAATCTGGTGGTCCCCTGCCATAAACAAACTGTACAACAGAAGGAAGAAACTTCTGCAAAAGTGAGTAAAATCCCATGAGTGTAGGAGCTCCCTGGTCAGCCTCAGTAAGAAGCTGCAATCCCTGATAAAATCCTCCAAAGCTAGTTACAAAAACAAAATTGCCACTGATTCTAAAGACAACCACAAAGCATGCTATAGCTATGTCAAGAATCTCAATGGCAACACTCAGATCTGCTCTGAGTTACAGCACAATGGCACTAAATATACAGACCCAACTGATATCGCTAACATTCTGACAGATAGCTTCAGTGCTAACTTTACACCCCGCTCACCCATTAAAGAGCAAATCTCTATAATGGAAGAATGCAATGTTCCTGTAATCACGGCTGCACAGGTAAAAACCACACTCTACAAAGCCAGGAACTCAGCATCCATGGGACCAGACAACATCCCAGGCTGCGTTCTACACAAACTACAGAACGAACTGGCACCCCACCTAAGTACCATGTTCAATCATAGCCTCACCTCAGGCTTTGTGCCTGCTGAATGGCACACAGCGATGGTTATCCCACTCCACAAGGGGGGAGCCACCACGGACCCCGGGAACTGCCACCCTATTAGCCTGATGAGCCTGGTCTGCAAGGCCATGGAACGTATCATCATGGAACTTATAAACAAAGACATTGGTAATCTCAAAACTCTAGACACCACCCAGTTTGGGTTTGTAAAAGGCAGATCATGTCTCCTAAACCTGATAGACTTCTTTGAAGCAGTCACCAAAGCTATAGACAAGGGTAAGGTGGATCACACAGTCTATCTAGATCTTGCCAAGGCTTTCAACACCATCCCCCACTCTGGAATTATAGATAAACTCACTAAACTAGGTATAAATCCCTATGTCACAAGATAGGTTGCCAACTGGCTCACTGACAGAACCCACACTGTGAAAGTAGCAGACTCCAAATCCGTCTTCAGATCAGTGACATGTGGAGTACCACAGGGTTCATTCCTGGGTCCTCTCCTGTTTGGTATCTACTTCTCTGAAGTACAGGCTGACACAGAAGGTCTTTGGCTAACAAAGTTCACAGATGACTGCAAACTAGGAGCCATAATTGGAACTCCTAATGATATGGACATCATACAAAAGGTCCTCACTGAGACAGATGCCTGGTGTCAAAGCCATGGCCTCAAGCTCAATGCCAAAAAGTGCATTGTCATCCCCTTTGGTAAAAACTCTGTACCCATGAACTACAACATAGGCGGTAGTATACTTAACACCGAAAGTGTGATGAGACCTTGGGACACAGGTGGACAGTAGTGTCTCCTTTGATAATCACATCGCCACAGTAGTCAGGAAATCTTTCTACATGGCACACCTCATCACAAAAGGTTTCTCATCCAGAAAAAAAGAGGTAATTGTTCTGTTCTACTCATCACTCATTAGACCCATTATAGAGTACTACGCCCCTTTTGGTATGTACCTCACAAGACATCTACAACAACTGGAAAGGCCACAGAAATACCTCACAAAGAAGATTACCGGCCTCAAACAGATGTCCTACACAGACCGTCTCAAAAAACTCCAGCTTTACTCCATCGCACATCGCCTATTCATAGGTGATCTCTGCCTAACATACAGAGCTATGTCAAACCCAGAGCTGTTGGACATGCTCCACTTAAAGAAATACCAATCCCTCCGAGCTACACACTCTAGAGACCTACACCTTGTCACCACAATAAACAGAACATGCCGGACGGATAGATTCCTGAATAAATTACCTATATATATATATATATATATATATATATATATATATATATATATATATCAAACAAAGCTCCTCATTAGCACTCTTCAAGAAAAATCTTGATGATTGGATGGGAAATAGGAAAGTCACCCCGGGATCACCTCTGTAGCTCTGCTTGACAGTGGCACAGGAAAATAATTTTCTTGGGTGGCAAAAGCCAGGGTACCTTTTTAGGCTGGGCTTGTATAGTTCTCAGAGCCGATAGCCTAGTACCTACCTATGAACCTATGAACCTATGAACCTTTGAGCCTTGCCTAAAAAAGGTAATATGGGGACAGCAAGAGCCTTGGCCAGTATTCAGAAGCATAGGGGTGACAGGTGCAAACCATATCTAGTGAAGCATTTAGGCATGTCTATCATGTCATCCCAGGCAGACAGAGACTGAATACCCTTTGAATGACACCAGAAGCTCAGCCAATTGTTGAAGTTTATCATCTTTCTGTTATATTGCAGTATCATGTAGGTGAAGGTAAGATGCTACTCAAGGTCAGGGTCATACTAGACTGGTCTACATGATCATACAGCTACTATATATATATCTTGTCATGTTGTCCTGAGAGGTATGTCTCAGATCATTCACACTGACATGTACAAATACCGCGTCATATATGTACCTGTTCTGGAGTGATCTAAGTGCTTGTGTTATGTGGCGGATCATACCACCTGACAGACAACTGACAGCAACTTTCCCCTTGTTCAGCCTAGTGAGTGGAACATCTGTGTGCCTGACTATGGAGTCACCTATTACTACTGTGTTGGGTATGTTGTTTTGCCTTAGGGCCTGTTGTGAGGCACACTGCTTTGGTGTATTATGTGTTTTTTGGCGTGTGCTTGGAGGTGCATGTTGCTTGCTTGTCTGCTTAGGAGGACACTCTCTCTTTTTCAGATTAATATTTGTATTCTCCGAGTATGGTAATGTGTATTTATGTGTGTGTTTTGCTGGTGCTTATATTGTAGGTCTGTGTGAGACTGTTGGTGTTGTGCTTGTATGACCCTACTCCTCTTGACTGTATTGTCCAGTATTGGGTTGACAGAGCTTAGCCACCGGTTTGACAGTATGTGTGCCAGCATGTGGTGCGTCAACCCATATATGATATGGTCATGGCCTATGCATACAATACACTCACAATTCTGGTACTCTGGGGATACTTTGTTTTCTAAAAGTGGATAACTATGCTTTCTTTGATTAATAGCTTTACAGCATGATTTTGATACCAGGTATCTGTCTCTATGATGCCCTTTTGGAGGATGTGTGTGTCATCTGGAGAATAAAGTATAGCCCACAGTATGCATTTTCATCAAACGTGGGCAGACATATCCCTACTGTGTTTGCTTGTACCTAAGAAAGCTATATGCCAAACAAGAGTGGTCCCAGGACTGAGTGCAGGTGAATACCACTTGTTACTGGCATAGAATTGTACATGGAGGCTGAAAATGTTACTGTATGTCCTACATCTGTGCGTCAGTTGTCAATCCATCATCTAACAATCGTTTATGGTCAGGCTGTTGAGGTTATGTATAATACCAGAATGTGGGATGGGTATGAATTGCTGGTGAGCTATAGCTTGGCTGTGTGGACCTCCCCTCCCTCATCTATAGCCTTGTTAACTGGCTCCACATTCAAACTGTCTGACAAGATATTGGTAATGTCAGTCAGATAAGTGTACTTTGTGACCATTTACATTAACTGTAACCTGATCTGAGATTTCCCCTGTAGATTATAAACAACACTAAAGAAAGCTTTAGCGTTGTCTTTGGAATCCTTGCCAATTTGTATTTTGAAGCTTGCCTTGTATGATTAATGAGGGCTTGTATTTTCCCAATGATACTGACCAGAGAAGTTATCCCTTCTTGGTATGTAACTCTTTTTTGGTACAACTTCACACCTTCTATTATATATTTAGTTTATGGCAGAAGTCCATGCGACTAATGCACTTTTACTGTATAAGTGAGAATTTCTTGTGTTTGTGATAACACGGTCCATGCAACCCTGTAGGTGAACAGTGTGCATTACTAATGGATTATGCAGCTGGGACAGTGTTCACCTTAGTAATGCAAACCAATGACAGATAGCAACAACAGCATCACCCACAGCACAGTGTCAACCCCGTGTCATACACACACATGCGTACTCAAGTTCCAAAATGTGTGTAGGACAATGCATACTGGCCCCCAATAGAAACTATGGAGTGTTAACACTGGCCAATACAGGGCATGTCACCCTGCCCATATGTCCAATGTGCATGTACATGCAGACAGTGCACCTCCACCATGTTCACAAATGGACACCTGCAAACCTGTGTTGCACACAGCCCACACTTACTGTCCACTGTATAATGCATGGTGACACACCCACACATCAGCCAAGTGGCACATGGGCAAACAAAACACAATTGGAATAAACACTGGTGAAAACAATACAACATTGATAATTACAGCGATAATGCATCATACCTGCTCAGCTACACCTTCAAGGATATCATTACACTTTACTGCTGACAACATGCTACACATCCAACCATTGCTATACTTTATTAAAGTCACCCTGTGCATCAGCACCATGTTAGCCTGTTCCTAGATCAATGTTACAGATGACAGGAGGTGGCACAGGTTTCATCATATGCACAGGGTGTGTTGTTGGCTTGCTAGAGGCCTACACTGAGCCATACAATCAACATGTGTGTGTGAGGGCCATGAGTACTGTTATGGGCCAATGTTGATGTCATGTGTGCGGGTATGTGTTTGCCCTAGGTTTCTGGTTTATATGTGTGTATCTGCATGCACACAGTTCCACTGTGTGGGTGCCATATACGGGGATTTGTGAGACAGCTACAGACTGTACCTGGCAGGCTTACAGATCACCATCTCTGGCCATGGATATGGAATCTGTGCCTGGCAGGGTTGCTACAGACAGTATCGGGTACTAATCCAGATTGGGTACTATCTGAAGAGGTTGACAAATGTCCACTGGATTCAGGTCCCTGCTGGGACTGGCCAGAGCCACGTGCACATGGTCTGCTAGGACGGTCGATGGACAGCCCCTCCAACATTGCTGGGGCTGGTACTGGTACTACGGGAGCAGCTGTGACTTGCTGGACATCCATGGTGACCTCCAGCTGCTGATGTTGCTGGCATACATCCATGTTGACGTCTCAACCATCCCGCACTGTCCTGACACTTGGACATGACATTGTGGAGGACATCCAATGTCTCACCTCAACGTCTATCAATGATCTCAGTGTAGTTACGTATGGCACCTGCTAGGTCACGGATACTGTCATTTACAGAGGTGTATTGAGCCCTCTGTGCCCTTAGCTCCTGTCTGGTGTACCGCTCCATTTGTGTTTGTGCCTCCATGACAGCTTGGAACATGCATTTGGTAGAAAGAGGTATGGCACGTCTGCCAGGAGTGTGATGACCAGCAGTGCTCTGATGAGAACCCTTGAGCATCTGCCTATATGGCACCTTTCCAGACATCTGGCTATGGCTGCTGTGTCCTGATACATGTGCCACAGATAAAACACAGTCTTGGCCAGTGCCAACTGTACACTGTCCCTCAGCTAAGGGCAATGGTGATGATGGATGTACAGGCATAATGACTGTGTGCATGGATGAGGTGGAGACTTATGTACTGTAAATTGGTGGCCCAGCAACAGACCCTGACAAACCTGCCTGTGCCTCAACACACCTATCCTCATGATCACTGTCTGTCTCAGTGACATCAGGTTCCCTGCTGTACTGAACCAGCCCTACCTCGCCACATGTGAGAGAAAAACAGGAAACACACTTTAAGACCTGAACATGACTTCAGACCACATGCACGCATGCACACACACAAAACTACAGTCCTCCCGAAAGCAGACACACACAATACCAGCAATCACAGAACATACACAATAGCAGATGATAATGGAGTACAGTATCACAAGCAAAACAGTCATATCACACCTGTCAGCATGCAGGGCATGTGTTGCTCAACAGTATGCAGTGCAAGTGTAGTCAGTCCTTGTTACTAACAGTATACATGGCTTTGATGCATGTGTTTTGTTATTCGGTGATGGCCCTCCCCCTGGAACACAATGCATACATGGAAAAAACATTGCTGTGCAGGTATTCATAACCCTGTGATGTACTGTGCACCATAACTCACAGGTGTACATACCATTGCTGGATGTGTATCTCTGTGTCAGATAGGTATCCAATGCTGATTACAGTCTCTATGTCTTTAGCAAATAATTGGGGGCACGTGTTAATTGTGAACATGTTTTTAGCACATGCATGATGTGTATTCACACAAAATCATCAGTGGTGCATGGATAACTGATAGAATACCATTTGGCCACATACCCAATGTATGGTAAATATGGTGAGTGTAGATCATATTGTGGACATGCCAATCTCATCCATGACATGGCATGCTAAAACATGACTGCATATTTAAACACTACACATACCCAATATGTGTCATATGACCTAGCCACTCAATAGCATCACAAGACATATATGTGTCAGTTGTGCAAATGGTGATTGGTATGCATACTGTTTAGAGGTGCATATGTATGCACACATGCATCATTATGGTGTGTAGCAATGACAGCTATGTGTAGTACTGTGGTTACAATAACTGGATGGGGTATAGTACCATAGGCCATTATCAGGAGGCATCAGATGGTCACTCAAAGCTACAAATGTGTCACAAACCAGCACAAATCATGCTGTGCCGGAACTGTACTACCTTGGCTAAATTCACCATTTCACAACTAGTTGTTACGTTATTTTGTATGAAGGCCAATAAGGAGTGTTCCCTGCCATGAATGTGTAGTGTGTTGCAGAGTGTTTAAATGCCCCAGGATAGGCCTCTACCCATCAGGTATATTCTGTGTAATGTGTGGATGAGACTTTGGATACTGGAGTGTGTCATTACAGAGGGTTTGGGAATCCTTTATGTGTAGCATGTTTAAATGCTCTGTGTATGACATAGATGTGTATGTTATGTGCATGTTGAGTATCAACTGTGCCTGTCCAATGGTCACTACAGTCTAGATACATTTGTTTAAGATGGTCTGGGTATTGCATGTGTTTGAGGCTGCTAATCACATTAGTGAGATGTGCATGCTCTTACACCAAACGTGCACATCATGCATTATAGGTAGGTGTGCTACATGTGTACATGGCCTACACCTTAACTATGACATGCACTTTTTTATTTCCAATAATAAATGTAGAGCACACTCACCAGCATCTGTCTGCTACCTTGACGTCACCCCAGAGGTACCTGCATAGAGATGAGACAGTTTGTCAGTGGCCACAACTGTGGCATTGCTACTGTGTGTTTGCAATCTTACAGTACAACAGCAGTTTACATTCACAGGGCTACAGCTTATGTTCCAAATGATCAGTATTGCACAACTGGCTCCACATCTTTGAATGACACACTCCACATCTCACATATGCATGATCTAGCAATACAGATAACAGTAGTCTACAGATATGCCATGTTACTTGCATGCTCCATGTGTGCTTGCTGGGTGGCTCCAACCTCCATCATGGTGTATGTCTGCTGCTGTTTTGTTGGGCAGGTGCCACCAGGCTCATGAGCAGCTCCTCCACTCTGGTGAGGGGGGATGTATGCTAACACCACCCCCTGTTGCAAGCTGTTCCGTATGCACATTAAAGGCATGCTGACGGACATGTCAGAGAAGATCACTGCAGTGGTGGCGTACCTGCTCATATGTGCCGTTATGCAGGCCTACCTCATTGACCCTGTGTACAAGATCTTGCCACATTGCAGTACGCTCCTGCTGGTCCTGGCGGGTTTGTGAAAATAGCACATGGTAGTGCTGAATCATGATGCTAGTGATGATATCATCTTCAGCCCTACTGTAACTTTGGTTCCTGTGGGGGGCCATGATCCCTGGAAGACATAAATACAAAAATATGTCTGAGCAAGTCATATGGCACATTTAACATTATACAGTACAGATATCACTGAACTGCTATATATATATATATATATATATATATATATATACTTAGATACATAATACAATATGTTGTACCTGAGCACAGATTACAATAATTACTCACGCACATACATCTACATGTTGGAGTACATTTTCTGTAGTGTTGTATGATTGTGCTGGATGTTATGTTTGTGAATACATAAATGATATGTATATCTGAGATGGCTTAGTGGCAAATCATGTATGTTATGATGTGAATGGTTGTGGGTTTTTTCCTAGTAAATGCTTTTTATTTTGTTACTAGCCAAAACAAAGGTCAGAGGCTACAGATGGAATAGGGCACATTTCAGCATTTGCAAGTGGGTTTTCAGAAGGGTGAGCACAGCTTATGGAAGTTTAGCAACCTATAAGCTAACCAAGAATGAAACACTGTAACTGCCACTTATCACTGCTCACCCCACAACTGCTTGAAAGTGCCTTTCTCACTCTCTATCCAATGAACCATGTTCTGCACAGCAACAAAATAAAATCACTATATAAGACTATCCAAGAGTACCTGGCACACTGTATGCAACACAATGCACCACATAGCCACAGCAGATATACATCAGGCTGATGTGTACAGAAATATATCATCCATCACAATCAGTGTAAGTCCAGTAAATGTATTAATATTATTGTTAATGCCAAACCCATGGCCAAAATATGTGCACAATTGGGAATATAGGTCACATACTGCTGTAGTACACTATGAATGTAGCTAGATACACAGTTATATGTATTACTACACATACGTCAAAGGACATGTTACAGACATACCCACACAAGTCAGACATAATTACAGGACACAAAGGTATGACAACCCAGATAAGCTTTCAGTGTGTACTATACAGTACTGTGTGTCAGTACTTACACAACCTTAATTTTGAGAAATGCAATCTGTGATGAATACAGGGACCACACAAAACATTGGATGCAAGCAATGTGGACATACACCATACTTTGCTGTACAGGCCCAGAGCTTCAATTAGTACTACAGTACACATGGGATTTGCATTCAACATCGGTACCAATCAATAATTATAGATGTAGTGCAATGACACACCCTAGTTAAAACCAAGAGACTTAATCACACTGTATGCAATAGCACTTGTTCTGCCTAGTAACAGAATACACAGCTTTTGCTAGGATCAAAGCAAGGACCCAGAATACCATAACATAAACAGTTTCCAAGTAAGCTATCCCACAGATACATATACCTACAGTGGCACAGGAAAATAATTTTCTTGGGTGGCGAAAGCCAGGGTACCTTTGGCTAGGCTTATATAGGCCCTAGGGCCAATAGCCTAGTACCTACCTATGAACCTATGAACCTATATCTTTGACATATCCACAAACATATTGACCATCACAGTCAGTCAACAGTATAGAGAATCTATTGCAACAAGTAGATGTAGGTGTGTATGAGTATATATATATATATATATATATATATATATATATATGTGTATGTATATATATACGTATATATACATATACACATCCATTTGTCTACATATATATATATATATATATATATATATATATATATATATATATATATATATATATACACACACACACATATACATTTCACCTTTCATAGTGAGAATATCAATTATAAAAAGGATGTAAGGTGTACTGTAATGTAATAACATCGCACAGTCTTGGGATAAATGCATTGAAGGTGTTAACAGCCCAGGTAGCTTTAGCAGGCCTTACTGGCTTCAACATTGCAAACTGAATGAACCACCCACAGTGTTTAACCACTACATGTCATATACCAGCACTGTATGCGGTCTTGTTTGTCACACACTAAAACCTACATACAAGTATGTGCATACTAACTTTCACCAACATATATATATATATATATATATATATATATATATATATATATATATATATATATATATATATATATATATATATATATACATATATATATATATATATATATATATACATATATATATATATATATATATATATATATATATATATATATATATATAAAAATATATATATATATATATATATATCCCCCTTTCGCAAACAGTTGCAATGTGTCCCCTGCTCTATGTACATATACAGATGTGAATATATATGACCCATATATATTTCTCTGTATGTGTGTGGCATACACAAGCATGGTCCACACTGTTGTAAGTCCCTGGACCTCATAGCTGAACTGTTGGGCCTTGCTGCAGCACAAACAGATGTCACATATGAATACAGACTAACATTAGGGGGGTATATATGGCAACATATGCTAGATAAGCCTACTAGACTGCTAGAGCAGTTGCCAATGCTAAGCTACACTTTAATATGACTATAATGCATGTCTTGTTCTGTCACATCCATGTTTATATAATGTCAGCGCTAATCCCCCCATCAGCCATTGGCCACACTGCTGTACAGAGCACAGATGACATGGATCAGATCTTTGACATTTAATACTGAGCTACACATTTCACAGGTATGTCCCACTGCCCACACATACACACAGTATTGTCCATAGCAGTAGTTAAGCAGAACATCTGTGCAGAAAGAAGTACTGCTGCCACATATGAATGTTTCAAATTATGTAGACTATTCCTCAATAACATCTAATACATGCCAGTAAATACATATGTGTCACATACCTTTCCTTTGTAAAATTTGGTAATATTTCTTTTTTTCCTTTTCTCTCTCTCTCTCTCTGTCTCTCTCTCTTTGTCAGTCTCTGCAATAGAGTGATTGAGCTTGTTGGCAGAGATTGCAGCCTGCTTTTATAGGAATTGCACATGAGCATGTGATGGCCTCTGCACCAATTAGTGCCCACCATTTGCTAATTGCATGCAGCCTGCTGTGTAGTAATTGCAGTAATCACTGTCATAGCAACCAAGCACTATAAATTGTTGACTCATGCAGGCGTGGCCCTTTCAGCTTTCCAAGATGGAGATCATCCTTGTTTGGTGTGGACATCATTGTTTAAGACAGAAGGTTAGTATAGTTCTTATATCAAAAGCCAGGGGTGTAGCCAGAGATTTACATTTTGCACTCAGACCTAATGTTGCTGCTTCCAGTACCCACTTGTCAGTGTAGAAATGTACTCACCCCTCAAAATGCTACCCCAAGATACATGGAAAGATATACTTTCTTTTCAACTGTTACAATTAACTGCCATACAAAGCCAGTTATAGAGATGTATTCCTTTGGCACTAGAATTGTTTATGAACTGCTATACTGTGAATATTAATTTACACAGTTCTAAACAGTTTGAGATTTTTTAGTGTTGACATTAGCACAAGCTGCTCAGAAAAACTGGACACATTTCAGTACTGTGAGTATGCTTACCTACATCCTTGGTAGACCCTGCACACACAGGTATATTCTACATTTGGGTAGGGTTGCAGAAGTACAGCGAGTGTAAGTAGTATTGTGGGATTTTAGCTTGCTTAACTTACAGGGTTGCTGTGTACATGTTAGTTTATCAAGGCAAGTAGTCTGGCTTCATAATTCCCAACTGTGTACCTATCCACATGATAGCCAGAGAATAGCCTGTTATTTTTGTCTGTGCACCACACAGGTCTTTTCAGCAATAGAGCAATGGCATTCTTACAGTTGGTTGCAACCAGTACATGGCTACATCCATTTGTATTTCAGTGTTTTATTCCTACATAAGGGTAGGTTTCCAAAACTCATTCCAAAGCTATTTGCACAGTGTGTAACAGCAAAAAGGCTAATATGCCTCTGTATTTCTGCCTCAGGCAAACATCTCAACCAATCAGGTACATATTTGAACAGAATCAGGGAAAAGTCAAGAAAAACTCAGGGACAATAAGGGACACCTTTAAAATATTATAAAGAAGTGTTTAACTCTCAATTATTGTCATTATTCATTAAGTGTAATTAACCATCTTTCTGCCCAAAGTCAGTAGTTTTAGGAGGGATTCAGAGGGACAGAGCTAAAATTTGGGTCAAAATCAGGGACGTCCCTGAAAAGTAGGGACAGTTGAGAGGTATGGTCTCTGCCCTAAACAGATATGCCAGTGTTTGTCCTGCTGTGATACTGTGTGGGGTTGTAATGTGATGGTGTAACATTATTTCCTGCTAGAATGGCTGCTTCTCTTATCACAATCATGTAATGTAATCCCACAACAACTGTTGGTCAACATCCACAGAACAAGTTGTGTGGTATGGTATTCCGAATTTTCCTTTACAGTCACTCATTCTGATGCGTGATATAATTATTTAAGCACCAACTTGATGTATATCTAGCGTGGCTTAGTGGTATGTCATGCTGTAGTGTGTGCAAGGTCTTGGGTTCGAGACTTATAGAGGTGTTTTATTTTGTTCCTGAGTAGAACAAGGACCCTCACATACAGAGTGACTAAGGCACTTTTAAGTAGTTGTAAGTGGGTTTGAGTGGGTTTGCGCAATGTTGCGTATTGCTTAGTCAAGAGCAAACAAGTGCAAACCCGCGCAAACCCGCACAAACCCACGCAAACCTGCTAACTACTGCTTAATAGTGCTTACTCCTGTTCACCCCCAGGCTAATTTCTTTGAAAGAAAAGCAAAATGGGGAGATAGGAAAGTGGTGAAAAAGGGACACAAAGAGGGAAAGACAGTATGAAAAATAGCTCGGGATGTGCAGGACGGGTGTAGGGAAGATCCATAGCTGCCCATTTCTTCAACAGCAACAGCTGTGCATATGCAATAAATTTGGAGGCAGATATGAACCCTTCAACCCCAGAGAGAGGGGAGAGGACAACAAAGTATGTTGTAATGCCAATTACATAACATTTCATGTGTCCAGTGGACATGTGTGCAAAATGGGCAGCTATGTATGGGGCATAATTTTTTTTTGGGAGCAGATTGCCCTTTTTTTTATCAGGTGAGAGTGGAATGTGGGGTAGGGGAAGTAGGTATATTTGGGGAGGTAGGTTGGGGAGGTTAACAGACAAGACAAACAAAATGTATACAGGGGCAGTATATGATACGTGGTGGGTGAACACCTTTGACAGGGAGGGATGTTTGGAAATCGCAAGCCCATTAGCACCCAGATGGAAACAGTGGGACTGAGGTCCTCACTCATGGGCAGTCACCACTGCACCTTCACAGCCCAGAAGGTGGCTGTGCTCGGGGCTATGTAGGAGAGGCAGGCTGACCCATGAGTTGCCCAACTTGGGCCTCAAGCTAGCATAGAGGTTCTGCAACAGAACGTTCAATCTCTCTATGCACCACAGCCTGGACCCTATGAAGGGTGATAGGTGCCTCTCCTCCCACGCTTACATGGGGGGGGCCCGAGCCCCATCCCCTGCAGTGCTTCCACCTGAAGGTGGCACAGGGCCAGCAGTGGAGGAGGTCCCAGGCTGGGCACCGGATCTGCTGGTGCCAGGTGCCATGGCCAGCTGAGGTGGGACAGGAGGGTCCGCTGGGACCGGCCTTCCCATAAAAACTATGTTTTGGAGAGTTTAATAAAGCTATGGGTTAGTAAAAGTCAACAGCATTGCCAGTTAGTTATAACAGCATGCAGAAGTATTCCCATTAACCCAACACACCAGATTTTCAACAGTTGAAAAGCAAGCATGACACATGCATATATAGAACAATAGTGGACATTACAACAACATGCAGGTTTAATTGATGGCAACAGGCCACCAATATTGTGGTCTTTTAATAGGGCACATGCATAGAAATAAATGCAAATATTTATAAACCAATAGGCCATATATCCCAACAAATGTTTTGAGATTAGACCTACCGATTGACATGTGGAATTACATTTTTATGCACATACAGTAGGGTGGAAAAATATAGCTCAATTAACAACTTATATATCCTTCTAGTTTTCACCACATTCCTATTAACTGCAGTTATATGTTCCTTACATGTATTATTACACTACCCAATGTCCTTATATTGTGCAACTATATTTTGCTAGATCATTATATACATGAGCTGTATCTTACGTACAAACTGTCCAAGATGTAGATGTTACTGCAACATATTTTGAGAGTTGCTCACACACACACTACTGCTAAGATGGTACATTGACAGCTCTACTTTCATATAATTATCTAGATATGTTCATGTGAAAGTATCAGTTATATCTTAACAGCTCCCTACATTTCTGGCAGCACACTGACATTTCTGGGGAACGCAATACCAAGCTACACATGTGCCAGATTAACCTGTACATGCTGGCCATGAACCAGCATTTGAGGGCTGTACATATGCATACAAGCTACTGGCGCTCCCTTCATCCACGTTATATGGGCCTACCCAAGTGTGGGTTGACACTGCTTAATACAACACTACTATATGTAGAATGCAACAGTACAACAACATATCAAAGAAAATGACACAGACACACTCATTGAATCATACATTTAGTAAAGGATTATTACACCTTTATTTATTGGGTTAAAAGACTTTTTGAAGGCTCTCTCATTTATTTTATGTAAAAGTACATGCAGAATAATTACTAACCTGCCTCATGACGCAGCCTTTGCAGCCTATCTTCATGGGCTTGCAGGTTCATAGCCCGGACACCTGCAGCTGTGAAGTAAATGCAGTGATATTGAGACATACCTATCCATAGTATAAACAAGCATAGCAATTCTTAGCTACTTAATACAATGGCTACTTACTCAGTACTGGGGCATTAGGCATCATACAGGATTCCTATATCCACCGGTCCAGTTCATCCCCCCTACATTGCTTCAGGTCAGAATAATGGTGCCTGACCTGCTCACCAGTCCAAGGAACACCAGTGGCACTGGTGAGATCACGGGCAAGACTGTTCCAGGCCTCCATTTTATGTTGGGAACCCTGGTACTGGCTCCACAGGAGTATTTCCTCATGTTTGTGGACGAGCAGCCAAACCATAATTTTGGACTCCTGGATGCCCCAGAGTTGCACTCTAAATCGAATGCCTTCACCAACACCAGCCATACTGACTGCAGAAGGAAGCTACAACCAGTTATAGCAAGTATTCCCACCTGTGGAGCTTAAATATGCCACATTTCCTGCACTTATTTGTGATTGGCCAGATTTGGAAAAACTCAGCTGTAGGCACGTCTGCTTAGCTGATGTTGGCAATGTTTAAAATTCCTTTGATAGATATGTGTCTTTTGAAAGTGCATGTTTGTGAAATGCTGTCATGGCTTAGTGGGTAAGTACTGTGACTATAGTGCACAGTATCCTGAGTTCGAGTCCTGTCACTGCTTTTTATTTTCCTGCTGGGCAGACCTGACTGGTTAAGGAACAGTAAAGCATGTATGAGCGTGTTTACCCGACTTTGCTCAACTTTGCCTGACTTTGCCTGACTTTGTCCAGCATTGCTCAACGTTGCTCAATGTTGCTCAACGTTGCTCGATGTTGCCCGACATTGCCCGACATTGCGCTTGTTAGCGCATTGCGCAGCTACATGCAAAGACGTTGCGCTGGTTAGCTTGGTGCACAGCTGCATGCAATTGTATTTAAATATGCTCAATACTGGTAAAATGTGCTTAGCAGTGCTTTATATTGCTTAAAATAGGGTACTCATGCCTCAGAATGCATAAGCATTTCACGTTCGTATATATATGCATATATATATATAAAATTCGTTCACTACTGCATTTAACATTTTAATGCTTTTTACAAAACTTATACATAAAAAATGTCAGGAAATATGTTTGTATACAAATTTCCAACAGAAAATGGAATGTGCAGTAGTGGGATGCAAACCGGGAATGCCTTCTCTTTGTGAGAAGGCTCTAACCTCTACACTATCACTATATTGCTTTATTTGCATATATTTTTCTTATTATCCTCTTCTGGTGTTTAAGCTGCTAACTGTAACTAAGCAATGGGCAAATCCTCGCAACTACGGGCAACTATATCGGAAGAAAAACAAAATCTTTTTATTTATTATTTTGTAAGTTGTTTAACATATGGGGGAGTGTAATGTTACATTGTACACATGTGAGCGGACTCGCTCATGTAACTGAAAGTTGCAGCATTTCTTCATTGCAGGGGCGTGGATTTTTGGACTGCTCGGTAGTCCGACACACCCCCTACATTCGTCCATGCTCCATGTAAGCTTTAGAGTTGAGGCAGCGTGCCCTCATTAATATGCATAGTGCGCTGCCATCATACTCTTACACTGGCACTTCCGTGTAAGACTAATCTAGTCTTACACAGAAGATTAGTAAATCTGGGGGACTGTGTTTACTGTGACTTAAAAAATTTGGTTCAAGACCTAGAACCTGAAGGATACTGCCACTGTAAAAAGAGTTTGTGCTGAAGAGTTTGACATTTCACTTCTTTAGTAACCCCTACAATCCCCAAGATATGAACATTTGTTTGAAATGTGAGGAAATCATTTGATTTTGTCAGAAGGTTTAAGCTCCTCCCATTGGGAGTTTAAGTGTAAACTTCCTGAGCTCCATTGGAGTGAATGAGTTAAGTGAAACAGAGCTCATCAATAATTAAGATATTATTGCCTTTTTCAGCCAATTTTTTTTTTGAACAACCTTTCTTGCTCAGCAGAGTGCCGCGCAACACAAACACACACCATAAAGGTAAGCAGTGCTCATCACTCCATGCACATTCCCCCATAAAAGGTCACACTCAGCATGGCGGCATGCCAACCAAACATACTCAAACCTGATGAAACACGTGCCACGAAGGTAAACAAAGCTTAGCTGACACTGTACACATCCCCTAGCTCAACAGAGCACCACACCATGCAAACAGGTATCACTGAGCTTTAATGAGCTTACAAGTTCTCAGATATACCCCCTTTGCTCTTAGCTTCCTCATCTGTGAACACCAACACAGTTCGGTGTCTACACAGATGGGACCTGCAGACACAGATACCCATTTGAGCTTCTCAGTAACCCCGACTTATTTGCATAGGGATCTGTGCACACAACCTGCAAACACAGCTCCAGCCAGTGCCTCCTTAGCAACAGAACCATTCCAGCATTGTAGATACTCCACGCAGGGTCCTATAATACATTACTTGTACATACTACTAAATTTCATTTTTACACTGCAGCACACAGCACAAACATACTCAGATTACTAAAAAAATAAAATTATTTTAAATTATTTTCCATACGGTTTTGGACACATGGTAGATAGTTTTGCACATATTTGTCTCTGCAATGTTATTTCTGCCCATCTACCTGCCCATTTACAACTCCTGTTGTTTTTTTTTTTTTTTACATCCTGTACATGAAATGTTTCTGTGTACACTGCGGACACCAATACAGGGTCTGCAGGACTGCCTATCTACTTCCTGGATAGCTCTATCTCCCTCATTTGCATGCAATTCACCTGCTTATCAGGTGATTTGCATGCCACAGATACTTCTGTGTAGGCGTGTACATGCTCAATGCCCAGCTCTGTTTAGTGGATCGCACACCTGCTTACTTTTGTGTAAGCAGTGTGCCACTATGCCTACATGGAAAAACAAGTCTATGTAGGCTTTATTAAATTGCCCCCCGAACTGTATATCAGACTTCAAATATTCGCACTATAATACCAACTGCTGCTGCTTTGCTGAACCGTGATGTACAGAAAGCACATAGACTGAGGAAAAGTGTCTTGCAAGCACTCTAGATTGAAATACACAGCTGTTAATCACCCTGATAAAGGAGAATTATACTGCATTGCACACATTTATTTGTCTTTCCTAGATAAATGATCTGTCCTCAAGAAAACTTTGACTAAAGAAAAATAGAGCTTAAGTACTTATTAAGTATCCCTCATCTTGATTAGAAACAGAGATTTGAAAGGGCATGCCTTTTGCAATACTTTACTGTATCATGTTGAAGTGGTGAATACAAAATTAAACCGATTGCATTATAAGGTTGACATAGTTAATACTGTGTATTCAAGATTAAACTCTTGAAAACAGAAATGCATAATAAAAATGGATATAAAATATACCTGCTAAAATGATGCATTCATACAAAACAAAATAAAGCTCAATTAGAAAACAGTGCGTGGGCCATCAAGAAAAAAATGTAGGGTCCCGGCTATATTACAGTCTTAGAGGCCATATTTTATCAGAAGTTAAGACAGCTAAACAAACAAATACAAATTGTGCTGTTTACTTCCATTGTCATGATTTATTGCATTGAAATCAAACAGATGAATAGAAAATAGAGCAATATCAGTAGTAATGAAACTGCAGTATGTATGCTTTTGTTAAAGCAAATTTCTACATGAGCCACTAACATTTATTTTTAGACTTGCTCATCACATAAAGTGGAATAACCTTTCATTGCCATCACTACATCTGACTTTCAGTTTTACTATTTGACACAAATGTAGCAATCTTGGCAACAAAGGCAGCAGTTACGAAAGTGAGCACAAGAGGTTTGCTGATGGATTTTCAATCAGTTGAATCACGGCTGTACTTCACTAGGGTGCAGTCAATTTGTACAACCTTTAAATTGTCATAAAACATTACAGCTAACATAGAAATTCACACAGAACAAGGGACAGCTCTTCATAATAGACTGTACTATTATAACAGCACAGCAGGAATTACACATTATATATTATTCTGCATTTTATTTAAAATGGATATGCAGAACCACATCCCTCTAAGTTTACAGATGTTGCAAAGTACAATTAAATAGTTTTATAAACTGTTTTTTTCAGTGTTAGGACTTGACAGTTAACATAACTATAAAAATGTATTTCTAACATTCTAAAAACTAATATCATAATGTAAGAAAAGTAGGTTGGTGTGAGTATAACCTGTGGGTCTACTTCTGCTCACTACAGTTTCTGGACTGCTAATCTCTATCTCTTCTCTTTCCTTGCTTCACTTTCTCTCCCTGTAAAATACAAAACGTGTTTACTACAACACTACCTTATTTTAATTTTAATTTGTTAACTAGGATAGAGCTCTGATGCCATTGGACTCATTTTAGTCTCAGCTCAGTGTAAATACAATAGATACATTACAATATATACAGAATGAGAAACAAAACACAGTACAAACATATATTATATACAAAGTGAATATCAAAGTTTGTTTGAGGGTATAAAAGGCTTTTGACCTCGCTAAGGTATGATTGTATTTTTCAAATACATTCTAGATTTATCAACATGTTACAAAGAAAAACGTCATATACATACATATATATATATGGGCTACCTTTACATCATCGAACATTCAAATGTTCGACACTGATATGATCGAGACCATATCATTGAACATTTAAATGTTCGACAATGTAAAAGTAAATAAAAAACCTAATCCAAAAAAGTAAACTGTTTATAGCAGGGGGGCAAGCTCTCCTGCACCCCCCCCATGTGGGGGGCTGTGCCCCCCCCACAACACCCCTACTTAAATATTCGAACTCTGAGACTGCACTACATTGCAGTAACGGGAAATATTGCCATTCTGCACTGTACTGAGGTCCATAATTCGTCATTTCCCATTACCAGAATATAGTGCGATCTCGGAGATGGTATATTTAGGTAACGGGGGTGACCGGAATACACGGGATCAATAGACAACCTCAGTTGACTAGTATCTATCCCCAATTTTAAACCCTCAGATTGTGGAACATTTAAATGTTGGATGATATGGTCTTCCCCGTATCAGGTCAATCATTTGAACATTCGATAATCTGAGGATAACCCATCCATATATATATATATATTAAAAAATGGAAAGTTTATCTGTATGCATTCCGTATATTTCATTGTCGACATAAGAACTTTGGGCAGCCATTCTTTCTCAAGCAGACAGGCAAGTAACTTTCATCACAAGTGGTGGTGTTAAAACTGGGTTATCTTACAATTTCCTTATGTTATTTCAAGGAAATGTAATGTACTATATTGCAATGTTACAGGGCTGTTATGCTTCTAAGATGGCTCATAACACCTCCACGGTGCTAGGCACAGTGAGAGTTGACTGGAAACCATATAAAACTGACTTTTCTGTTTAAAATGCGTACACATGTTGTGAAAATTGTGTTAAAAGCATATATAACAAATGACTTATTTGATATTCCTTGGTTATTACAAACTTTTCATTTGCCTCTTTTTTGGGGGGGGCGAGCCAAGTACAATGTATATGTTGCCACAACGAAAGTTTTATGTTTAAAGAGGTTTGCTTTTGAAATTGTGTAGTCATCATGTTATTCCCATGGTAAACAATACCTTACTAAAGTGGTATTCTTTTTTTTGGACAAAAATTAGTTTTTTGTGTGAGTGTGATATGGTACAACTACATAACTTTCAATTTTAATGACAGAAATGTGTGTTTCCACTTGTTAATGTTGAATACATAGATAGATAGATAGACAGATAGATAGATAGATAGATAGATAGATAGATAGATAGATAGATAGATAGATAGATAGATAGATAGATAGATGGATAGATAGATAGATAGATAGATAGATAGATAGATAGATAGATAGATAGATAGATAGATAGATAGATAGATAGATAGATACAGATATATATAATTTGCCATCAAAATGTCGAGTGCACATTGCTCTACACTGCAAATGTGAACTCTGATCTGTGACTGTTAAAAATGCCGAACATCAATGTTCCAAAACACAAAATCTTACACACTTTTTTACCCACGTTAGCACTTGTTTTTAGGTGTAGAGCGGTTGGAAATGTCAACGTTTGGTGTTTTTATGACATTTTGAAACATCGGCATTATGGATTTCATTTAAAGGAGTCAATAATATGCACATTTAATAATGTGCACTTGACATTTTGATGGTAAACTGATATATATATATATATATATATATATATATATATATATATATATATGTGTATATTTGCGTGTATGTGTGTATATGAGGAGGAATTATGAGTTGTATCCTTTCCTATTTTATGTCACATAGGATTATGGCACCCAAGCATATAAATCCAGATAAACTTTTCATTCATCCTGAAAAATTATGTCATAGTGCAGGCATTCATGCACCATGGTTCCTTTCTGCTTGAGAGAGGACATGGGAGATGGCTGACAGAATGCAGATTTTGAATCAGATAGTTAATGATGTCAATGCCGTAGGGGGGTGCACCAGGAATTATGATCAAGTGTGTCATAGAGACACTGATATGATTTCATCAGCCCAGAGAAGAGAGAGCAGTACAGCTGCAGTTGCCTGTGAACACCTGGCAATGGGGGGTGGGATTCAGAGCCACCACTGACACCAAATGAAGAGTTCCTGTCCACTGTCAGAGATCCCGGGGTATCAGTGCAAACTGCACACCCAGATGTGACTGATGTCCATGCTGCTGTTTCTGGGAGGACAAGTATATGTCAGGAGGAGGGTCCCGGTAAGCTTATATATGTCAAGTTGTAAGATTTGGTTGTATACTAAAATATAGAAAAAATTAAGTAATAGTTCATGTGGGTTTTTTTTAATTTGTTTTTATTTTTTTTTTTTTTTTTTTTTGGCTGCACCTATTAATAACTTAAGATATTTAATGATACAGTTTTGTTCATTATACATGGGCTTTGGGTGAATGTGTCAGCCAAGTTTCAGTTAAAATTATTGTCAGTGGACATATCGGCAAACATTGTGTATTCACTGTTCTCCTGTGTTATTGCAGTTGTGATGACTGCATCCTTACCTTGCTTCACTTCTTCCAGGACCATCCTTCCTAACAGGTGTGGAGTCATCTGCACATGGTAAAGAAAATATTTGTATTTAATTATTGAAAAATTTGTCGGATATGCATTTATCTGTATGTGTAAGGTGGGTGTAATGATTGTTGTGTGTATTGCTGTACCATCTGCGATAGCGTGACCAGTGTTAGTTTGTCATCATATACATTGTTTTAAATATTTAGTGTAGGTATTCATTTCTTTCCAGTGTTTGTTGCTTATTATCACAGGCGATCCTGACAGTGGAAGTGTAGGACTCTTACTACCCAATGTCAAAGTATCAGTAGACTCTGATGATGATGGTGGCCAAACAGATGCACAGTTGGGGGCTGCAGAGGTTGAATCTGGCACTGAGGTTGACATTCAGCCACTCATGGTATTTCCCTCAGACACATTCAGTAGGCTTACACATACGTATTTCACTGAGCCCTCAGACATTAGACAGATGGAGGGTGACACACTTGATCAGGGTGATTACTGTGGCTTCAGTGCCAGTTGACTCTGGCTGTAGCCAAAGTGTGGATGAGGTGCCACACAAGTGAGTTGTTTGGGTGCTCCAAGGAGGCCTGCTGTCCACCATCTACCTGATCCCAGTGTGTATTAACATGTCACTCAGTGTATGTTTAGACATATTCCACTAGGGCCCCTGAGGAAATGCTTAGGGTTGTAGATGTGGCACAGGCTACATGCATGACTACCTCTACTGTGCAGCTGATTCAGTGGATTGAATGAATGACACATTGTAATGGGCAGTGCCTGTGATGGAACATCTGCTGGGAGGAGGACAGCATCCATGTAGATGCAGGTCAGCATCATCATCTGATGCTAGCCAATGTGGTCATGCCCAATCACGCTCCATCAGTGATTGAGTTATCCACACCCAGAGGTAGTGCGCCATGGAGCTATGATTCTGGGTGTACTCATAAGTAGAGCTCAGCCAACAGACATCAGTCATGTTCCAGTAGCAGCAGTACATCTCACCATGGGCATCGACGTGCCAGTGCAACTTCTGGCAGAACCAATTCTCACAGTTAGGGATGACAGCATTGAACTATTGCCTCTACCATGCATGACTCGCACCTGTCTGACATACCAGGACATAGTGCTATAGTGCTAACACAGAACTTAGCTGTGTTCTTGCAGACACTCACACACACACACACACACACACACACACACACACACACACACACACACACACACACACACACACACACACACATTTCAGCTTGACTGCCCAGACAGACAGACACACATATGGTCATTCTTGAGACTTATAATTCATTCTGTCTCAGTGGCCAGTTGATACTTTATTCAAATTTCTGCCTGTCTGTCTGTCTTACTCACATGCACTCACCACCTTTTGTATCAGCCTTGGCCTCCTCCCTGCCAAACAACACCCTGTGTGAATGATGATAACTGTGCCATATCCTTGGTTTTCTATCTTTTGGATTCAGGGATACATAAAAGTCTATTGTCTGATGCCTGGGGAGCATAGCTCACTGAATGCTTAGTTATATGTGATTGTGATGCTCTTTTGAAAATTGCACTGCTTTCTTACAGGTTTTTGTATTGTGTGTATCTTTAATGCATGAAGCCTCTTAGTTGATAAAGAGCGCCCCTCTATTGACGTAAGTCAGTCCTATCATATATTGGTGTCATTGCTGTAAAACTCACACACATTCTACTTAAGTACATTAGCAAATAACAGTATACAAGGATCTGCCAATCATTTGTGCTCTTAGCCATTTATTTTTCTATTCCAGGTTCATCACTTATCTTGATAGTCTGGCAGTTACAAATTTTTTAAACTGGGGCTGACTGTGTGTGATGCTAGCAGTATGCATCCATTACATGGGGTAAGTGAAGGTTGTGATCATTGCCTGGCATATTGTATGCATGTGTATAGAATGACAATTTTATCCCCTTAGGTGATGAGTGTGTATACTATCCTTTGCTTCTTGGAAAGGGCGAGTATATATCATGCACACCTACTTCTACCTACACCCACAGTGACTGATGGTTCCCCATCTGACTTCTCACCAATGTGTGACTGTGGTGACTTTGCCAGTGGTGGTGGGATGTGTACCCATTCCTCTTGGTGATCCTGCTGGAGCTGTTTTCTCAGAATAATATTGTAAAGGAGAGCACATATGGTTAAAATTTCAGCACAAGTACAGGGATTGTACTGTAGTGCTTCTTCTGATGTATCTACACAGCCCAAATACATGCTCTATATTTTTTGTTTGAGTGTGTGTGTCACATTATAGCGTTCTTCGCTGGGTGGGTGTCCATTTCTAATGTGCATCATCAGCCACAGCTTTGAGTGTATATCCTGCATCCTCCAGTAAATGACCTCATGGGATATCCCTCCCCTAGAAAACTTCTGATACATTTGAGGGTTGTGCCAGATATGTGAGTCGTGGTAACTGCATAGGTTGCTAGTACATGCATTCAGGATGATTCCCTTAGTGTTAAACATGACCTAGTAGATATGGAGTGAAAGCTCTTTCTGTTTATGTACATCCTTCTTTGTTCCCCAGGTGATGCTTTGATTTTAATGTGCATGCAGTCTATGGCACCCAATACTTCAGGGTAGTGTGCTAAAGGGTAGACATTCTGCATAGTTGTAGCTCTGTCCTCAGGTGTACAGGCAAAATGTATGCAGTCACAGCCATGTTTTTGCATAGCATAGCATTCAGGAATTGATGTAGAATTCTGGATGCTGATGCCTGTGACACCCCCAGCATAAACCCTGTTGGTTTCTGGAAGTTTCCTGTAGCTAATATTCTAAGTGCTGCATATACCTTAGTATTCACAAGTATTGGTTCCCCTCAGTTTTCTCTTGCTCTCAGTTGAGGATGATAAATGTTGCAGAGTTCCTGTAGTCTGTCTCTATCCAGCGTGTAGCACTCAACAATTTCCAACTCATGCAGACTGTGAAAAATTAAATGGGGTCTAAACACCCGTCTCCTTTTTGGTCAATGTCTATTAGCAGCAGCAGCATCGACATGGGTCTGTTGCACATGCACAGAGGCAACAGCAGCCCCTAACTTTGTTTCCATGTGGAGTAATTTCTGTGGCTCTATTCCAATAGGTTTTGGAATTTGCAGGCAAAACGTACACCGAGTGCACATGATTTTTTTATAGCTTGATGAATAGCTCCTCCAGCTTGGATCCATTGATTAGTATACAGTTCAGCTGCTTATGCAGTAATTAACATGCAACAATGTTTAGTGTATTTGTTTGGCACTACACAGCATGTAGAGCTGCTTACCGAATACATAAAAATGCACTAGCATGTGTGTGTCATGCCACAAGTTACACATGGTTTTAGTGCACCATGTAGGCTTTATTGAATCCAGCCCATAGTGTTGGCACTACCTCATTGCTAGCTGCTAATGTAGTGCAACTGTGAATGATTAGCATGAAGAAGGAAGATACAACAGCAATTCAAACTTGCATCAGGTGTATCACCCAAGATAAACTGACAAAGTGTAGAAGTTATGGTAATGGTAGCAAGCTTTTAAATGGAAGTGAACAGCACACAGTTCTCATTTCACTAATAGCCTAACTCTCCTGCCTTTGCTGAAAACTGTTCTTCAATGTCATTTCATTTATCATATATTTAAAGGACAATGGTACAAAATGCCCTATATATTGCATGTCTGAGATTACAGTACAGATAAGAGAAGAATAAACACAATAGAAAGAAAAAGCAGAGCTGCATTGGTACAAATAATACTCTTAACTGGTTGTGTGATCATTCATTGAAATATATCTGTAAGCAACACATACAAATGAATGAGAGTGTACAAGTATAGATGTCTTGTTGATACTGTGGAAAAAATTGGACTTGACTGCATGCACTATGATTTGCTTTCCTGCTGTAAGATTGCTTTTGTGACAAAGAGAGATATGACACTCCTGATGTGTTTGGTAGGTTCATTAGCATGATAGTTCATATCCAGTGTTGTGCAAACATTTGTAAGGTATGTGAAATGCATTTTGTAATGTTGTATATGCTTCCATTTTTTTGTAAATATTAATATCTGTGTATCTCACAGCTTAGAGCAAATATGGTGAAATGGATAAATAAATTAAAATTAATGGAAGTTGCTGCTATGATAAGGAAAGCACAAATAATGACAGAATTAAGCTTGTGTGTAGCACATCTGGTAAAAACAATGAAGCACACAGCACATAGCACATTAAAATCATGGTTTAAGTCCTACATTTGTCTTTTAATGATGAAAAATAAACACTTTTTACAAGAATAATACATATTGAACTTTCCCTGCCTCATTTGTGCTTTGCTCACCTCTGCACAAACATGGCATAATGCCCCTGGCAACAAGCAGACATTGTCAGTTTCAGAAAAGATACATTGTTACATCTTTTGCCTTCCATTCAGCAAACACACTAAGCAATGCCTCATGGCAGTCCACATGCTTTCACAACACCTGCAGGCAATAAGCAGACATTGTCAACTTCATAAAAGATACATTGTTGCATCTTGTACTTTCCATTGCACAAACACACTAAACGCTGTTGTGCAGCAGCTGGCATGCTCCCACAACACCTGCAGACTTGTCAGTTTCTAAAAAGATACATTGTAATATGTGCGGTCTTCTATTGTGGAAACACACTAACTGATATTGCATGACAGTCAGCATGCTTACACAGTAATGAGGGTAAAAAATACACCTGTTTTCCAGTTTTCCCTTTGGCAACTGATGTAACTTTATGGCCACAATACAAGTGAGCCAGGGATGTAATCCAGAAAACTCCAACTTTTATTAATGGTGTTCCATTGTAATTTATATCAAAATTAACAATATAAAATAATTATACATAAAAATAACTGTGTATAGCAGATAGATTGAGTATACACATGATATCATAAGTATTATATGTCTAACTGTGATTATCAGTAAAATTATGGTTCTACAATTAAACATTTATTTTCTGAACTTGCAGGTCACACACATACACGGATAATCACTCAACACTTTAATGTGTATATATAACTAATGAGTGACAAACATATCCTCAGTTGCAATGAGCAGTCTGCACAGTAATGACTGTAGAAAATGCACCTCTGGCCTACCCTTGGCTGTAGCAACTGTTATAAGTGCATAGCCCCCAATACAGGTGAGCTGGGGTTCTAATCCAGGAAACTCCAATGTTTATTAATGCTGTTCCACTGTAATTTTTTTTAATTAAAATTAACTCTCTAAATATAATTATACATAAAAGTGTGCGGCAGTGGATATCATATGAATTATATGTGTGACTGAGTTTATACTGATAATTATATTTCTGTACTTACAAGTGTCTTTTCTGTCCTGGGATAGACTTTGTGTTTCAATGATAGTCACATGCAAATTAATGTATAAGCCAGGACATTGTCAGGGGTCACACAAATACACATACCTCTCAGCCTGGAAACATCAAAAATCTGGACAAGGCCCATAGAAAATAGGTACAAATCTGTACGCAGATTAACATAAAATTTGCATACATAATTAAACACCCCCGCACAATCGAAAGGAATTGTGGATACCAACTTTGAAACACAAACTGAAGAACAGAACCAAAATATAGCACCAGAGCCCCCTACAGCCATTCCAATGTCCCATTACCTGGCTATTTCACCCCATTTACCATAAACACTAATGTGTGCATACCGCTTTACTTCTACAATGATTATTTGGATTTTAGTTTTTTACATTTTATAGCACAATGTGCAAACACTAATAAATATCTGCTAAACAAAGCAATACTGTCTAACAATGAAAATAGACTTGGCAATAAAACTTCTCTGCCCTTGAAACTCACATTTATTGAAACAGCATTGAAACCCACACCACATCCAAAGAAAATGCATCTGGCCAGTGGTGGATAAAGATTACCTTTGAGATGTTTACAAATCAGAGGCCCCTTTCACACAAAACAAGAAACATGCATGCGTTCTTTGATACACCTTCCTGACTGTATTACATTATATTCCTTGTATAATACAGCACACTTGGTAGACTTAAGTTAGAGAGCATTTTAAATGTATTGTTTAAACATTTTTCCAGTACGCAATGAAACAACAATGCATGAAACAATGACAAAACTGCCCTATTCAGAACATCTCCATAATAACAGTCTACTTCCACATGCAATTGCATTTTAAATGTATTGTTTGAACATTTTTCCAATAGGCAATGAAGCAAAATGCATGCACCAATAATGACAAAACTGCCCTATTCAGAATAACAGTCTACTTCGACACACAATATATATATATATATATATATATATATATATATATATATATATATATATATATATATATATATATATACAGAATCACAGTAGTGTAAGCCATAGGCATGTTGCACAGCTTCTTGCACTTATTTTCGATTGGTGGGGGGGGGGATAAAGGCCAAAAAGAAGGCACACATTTTAAACATTGCTTTTATAATTTTGGAAAGTTGCTTGCATAAAATGTATTACCACCATTAATTTTACTGTCAAGTCTTGAACCTAGAACCTTGCATACTCCAGTCATAGTAACATACCACTAAGCTAAATCAGCAGTTTCCTGCAAGACAGGAAGACAAACTTAAATGGCTATCATTTAATGAATTCACTTCTCACTTTTCACCAAAGTTCTCAACCCCTTAGCTCAAAAATACAGAACAAAGTCAATAATGGGGGAATACAGCCCCAAAATAGGGACAAATTTAAAATACGGATCAGATAAACTTAGAAAAATGCTAGAATAAAAGGTTTTGTTTTACTACTCCTGAAAACCAGATATTTAATGAGGAACAGAACAAAAATGTGAGGCATAAATTCACAACTGACGGTGGCTAGGGACTAGGCTCTTTTTACCTGTAACTGTACGCACACATGCACACACGCACACACACACACACACACACACACACACACACACACACACACACACACACACACACACCAGCTAAAGTGTATTTGCTATGCCCGAATGGCAGAAAGAAAGTAAAACTCCTGTGTTGTATGACCGAACAGCAGAAAGAAAGTAAAACTCTTGTGTTGTGCTGCCCAAACAGCAGAAATGTTCTGCTAAAGTGCATTTGGCTCTGCAGTAAATATGAAGGAAACACACACCCTACATAAATGTCCTGCTAAAGTGCATTTGACAGGCTCTGCAGTAAATACAAAGTAAAACACCCATCCTACCTTAAAAGACCAGCAGAAAGTAAAAGTCATCCTGTGTTCTGCCTTACCTTACCTTAAAATGCTGATGACTGGAAAGTAAAGTGTTCATAAGTAACACATTTGACTCTGCAGTAAATACGAAGTAAACACACACTCTACCTAAATATGCATTTGGCTCTGCAGTAAATACAAAGTAAACACACACCCTACCTGAAAAGAAATGTTCTGCTAAAGTGCATTTAGCTCTGCTGTAAATACAAAGGAAACACTCACCCTACCTAAATGTTCTGTTAAAGTACATTTGACCGGCTCTGCAGTAAATACGAAGTAAAACACACACCCTACCTTAAATGACCGGCAGAAAGTAAAAATCATCCTGTGTTCTGCCTTACCTTACCTTAAAATGCTGATGACTGGAAAATAAAGTGTTCAAAAGTAAATCCAGTAAGTCTTAGATGAGATGCGCAGAAACAAACAGAAACAGCATCCTATTCAAACAGATGCAGCATCCTATTCAAACAGATGCATGGCATGCTGACAGGGCTGACGTCATTGTTCACATGATGACGTCACCTCCAAAAGCTTGAAAATTTAAAAAATAGATATGAAAAATCGGAAAGAATGGGGTGCCACTTGGGAATCATGGCACCCCTTTATTGGGACCCCAAAACTCAGTAAAAAACTAGTTATTTCGGGACAGTTGAGAGGTCTGCACATACATGGTTAACCACTCACTCTTAAATGTGTCTATATAATTAATTAGCATGCCTGATAAGCAATTCTTCTGTGACAAGTAGGTAAACACACCTATGTAGAAGGTTATGTATTATGCATTTAACATAGGGTTGAATACCACATTATACAAATTACTTTTATCAGCATGTAAAGCCACCAAAAAAATGTTAGGTCATAAAATACATACACACAAATACACATCTGAAAAGTTAACTCATCTAACAGGTACATCAGCATCCAACCCATAAACTAATACCAGCTGTCACATTATCTTTTCTAATTCATTAAATGTCTTCCTCTCTTTTTGGCATTGTTGCTCTCTGCTTAATATAGCACAAACATGGTTGGCATGGTTGTGCAGGTTTGTGCACTGACAGTGAAACACAATATTATGAACTGACAGGAAAACAACTGTTGCTGTATAACCTGTGTGGAAATGGTGGGAGCAAGAAAGGAACATGCACAATTTAGGGATCAAAGATGGGGTGTAAAGGAGTCCAAAATATTCATTGGGCTCCTTGTAAAGTGCCAAAGCTGTATGCTATTGCATGGGGAATATACTGGGTCTCAATATAAATCAGAGGCTTGAAATAGTCTTGTCAAGCTGTCTCAAGTGTGACTGGCATTCCATATACTAGAGAGCAATGCAGACACCATTTCAATGATCTGCAAAGTGCAAGTAGGGGCAACTCAACCAGTGGCTGGATGAGTTTAGGACTGCTGACATCCTACAGTTTTGTAAGTATACAGATAAAGATACTTTAACTTACACTCAAAGCTGGAGATAGGCAAGATTGGTATGCATAATGCTCTTCTCTTTTTCTCTCCTTTACATTTTATAGCTGCCAGGAAATTGCAGTGAACAGAAAAGCCCAAACTGAATGTTTAGAAAGACTAAGAGAAGCAAAGAGTATGTATGCAATACAAAATAATTATTATTGTATTAAAAGTATTGCTGTTCCACACATTAGTAGCAAAGTAAGCATGCATATCATAACTGTAAAATTGCATGCACATGCTTCACTCTGTAGCTCACTGTAATGCTAGGAGTCAATTGTAATAGTATATTCAGAAATCGTGGGTTCAAATTCTGCAGGTAACAAATATATAGTAAAATAATTTATAAATATTAATTTCCAAAAAATTTACCTAAATGCCATGTTCTTAACTTAATCTGTATTATTTGAAAAAGCATATGTGCAATATATGCGTATTGCAAGGATTACTTGGAATAATTACCACTCCTGGCTTGCAGTTTTTAAAAGTATAATTAGTCAAAGCAAAATAATATTCATATTGTACTCATATATTGTATGCGCTGGTGGTGCTGCGGTAGCGTTGTCGCCTCACAGTAAGACGTAGTCCTGTTCAATTCTCAGCTAGAGCGTCTTCTGTGTGGAGACATGCATGAATGGGCATACCTTTGTTGAAGGTTGTGCGTCAGGGCTGGCAAACTCGGCACATAAAAATCTACTGCCAATCATTAGCAGACCGGAGTTCCGTTGTGGAAATCCCTAACCAGGAAAAGCCGAAAGACACAAACAAACTAATATATTGTATGTAATATAGGATGTTTCTAATTAACTTTTTCTTTTTTTGTGTCTTACCCTATCCCTTGTCTCTCTTTTTTTATACATGTTATCACAATGTTCAATTTCCTCAATTCATGACAACTGACAAATGATTTCCAGCACAGGAGGTAGGCCAACCAGTGCATCTCAGCTTGCCACCTCTCCAATGGCTGCCGGACTGATGCCCAGCACATTTGGGACGTAACCTGGCAGTACTGCCTCAGCAGCCCCTGCACTACCTCAGCCCTCAACATTAGGTAGTATTACCTGGCAGCTGTTGCAATGGTAACCTCTGGGAATATTGGTGGAGGTGGTGATTTGTATCACCCATCAGGAGATACCAGGCATGGTGTATGAGGTCATAGAAAGTACCACTGGTGCAGACCTCAGCTGAATGGAGTAGATGTTCACTGGAATTCTGGGGAATAAAAACCCTCAAGCACTCTAGCAGTAAGCTGAGGAAGGGAATGGTGATGACAGTTCAGAATGTGAGGACTAGATTCTAACTGTCCCCATACTTGACGGGCATGGGCCTCCGATGTCCCCTACCTATACCAAATCATGGTGTCCTCTCTGTCTTGTTATTCATGTGTGTCTGCACCAGCTTCATCACCTACATGACTTACCTGACCCTGACATACCTATTGTCCCTTACCCGAAATTCCTCTGTCATTGAAATAAAATAACAAAAATGGTCACCTATCCCAAAAAAAAAAAATATTGGCCCATATGCACCTCTCCAATTCACACGTGTTTTCTCAACACACTTGATTTGGTCCGATTCATTATACAACAACTATTTAAAAACAAAAAAATAACCACGTCCAAAGCACAAGGCAGAAGTTTGAAGTTTTAATCCAAATGCATCCAAATTCACTTGCTAAGCGCTTTCACCATTACAAATGGCTTCTTCAGAGTAAGTGAAAATCATCCATACCATACATTAAATACCCAAACAATTACTCAAACTTCCAATAAAAATTAATTCGACAATTGAATAATTGCTAACCAAATTTAAACACTGAATGTATCCACGCACAGTAAAGAATACTAATGCCCAAACTTGCTGTTTAAACTAATATATAAAACATTTTATCTACAATATATAAAATTACATCTCTCAATCAAACAAAACACATAAAAATATATATTAATAATGAATACAAAAGAATAAAAAATATACAAAGTATAAGTGTTGTTAGTAGCAAATTGGAAAAAGCTTATAAGGGTATAAAAATATCTTATAATTATTTGTTTATGCTAGTTTCTATTAGCCTTATCTTTTAAAACAGGTTTTAGAGAAATATATTCATTCAAACCTGGTGGGGTTGTTGCATCCAGGATTATTTACCATTTATATTCCAATAATTCTACCTTCAACCCTTCATCACCTCCTCTTTCAAAACATGTCACTCTATCAATCACAAAGAAAAGAAGTTTCATAAAATCAACACAGTGTGTACAATGCGTATATAATGCATTGTGTGTGTCCTTATTTTTTATAGCCCTCTGGTGTTCTGCAATCCTATCTTTTAACCTATGAACAGTTTTTGCCCACAAAGAATGCATTGCAACTAGCACAGGTGGCAATATATACCAACTTCTGTGTGTTGCAACTACACCTACCAGGGTACCCTATGGTCTTATTATAATTGGACACCGCCACATATGGTCCTTCATTAATGACCTGCAAATTTTACAGGTTCCACACTTATACATCCTGGAACGTGTATAAGTAATTCTGTTTCCTCCCAAGATTTATTTAATATTCGTTCCCCTAGAATATATTATTTTGGGGAAATTTCCTAAATCTTTCTTCATAGTTTCATTAAATACTGTGTCCCATGTTTTATTCACTACTTCAACAACACCACTCATTTGACTATTGTAGTTCAAAATTAATGCCTTGCCTTCAAATGTGTTGTTCTTCTGGACCATGTCTGTGTTGTTACCCCCTAAATAGGTTGATATATACTCCTCCTTTTCTCCAAAACCTCATTTCTAATTTTTAATAACATATTTAATGTATAACCCCTGTCCAAGAAGAAACCAATAAGAGTATACACTTCCGTAATACAAGTGTCATCACTCACTAATCTGGAAAGTCTTACCATCTGGCCCTTCACTGTTCCTCTTTTCTGATGAGGAGGGTGACAGCTATTATAATGTAACAAGGAATTACTATGAGATTTCTTCCTGAAAATGTTGCTATGTAGAATATTTCCTGATTTGGTCAATTTGATGTCCAAAAACTCTATTTCATTTTCATTCCATTTGCTGGTAAATCTAAAAAAATAGTAGTACTGTTTAGATATTCAACAAAGGACATAGCATCATCCTCACTGGCCTTCCAAAGTATTAATATATCATCTACGAATCTGTTATAAAGAGCAATCTTGTCATTGTATGGTGAACCAAATACATAATTTTCCTCCCAATGCAGAAGAACCAGGTTGGCAAATCCAGGGTCAGATTTTGCCCAGTTGCTAAACCTGAAATTTGTTGAAACATCTCACCTTCAAATGTCACAAAGTTGTTCTTTAACACCATTTCCATACTAGATGACATCATATTTATTTTGGCAGCATTTAGCTTACCACTTCTAACCAAACTCTGGGTGAATTATTCAACCTATACATCTTGTGGGATTACTGAAAATAGGTTAATGCATCAATGGTTAAAAAAGACCATTCAGTACCACTATCAGATATCCTGTCAAGTCTATGAATGCAATGCCAAGAATCTTTCAAAACGTGTGGAACCCCAGCCACAATCTTCTGAATCCCTTCATCAACAAAAACAGCCAAGGGTTTAGTCTTGGAACCCTGGGAAGAGACTATAGCTCTAAAAGGAGGATTTCTAATGCCTTTATATATTCTGGGGATACTAAAAATAACCGGAGTGACTGGGTGCTCCACATTTAGAAAGTTGTATTCTGTTTCAGTCAGTATCCCTGAAATAGGGCATCAAGGAAAAACAGATAAAGTTTATGGTATGCTATATGCAATTCGTTGATTGATATCCTTTGGTACTTTGTGTGGTCATCCAGTATTTCCTGCATCTTAGCTATATAATCAAATCTGGACATAAACACCACACTGCCACCCTTATCGAGTTTCATAATTCTCAAATCTTTATTATTGGCTAAATCATACAAAGCATCTTTTTCCTGTGGAGAAAAATTTGAAACACAGTTTGGCCCCCATTTGGTGTTAATCATGTTCTTAATCCCCATAGCACATAGTTTTTCAAAAGTAAACGCATCCTTGTTACATGTGGGTATAAATACATTCTTTCTTTTTAAACACCCCTCATTATTTTGGTCACTAACAACACTGAGGTTGTCCTTAAAGTAAAGGGCCAGATTTAGCTGCCTAGCAAACATTTTGACACTAATGAGTACTTCCAACATATTTGTTCTAAAACTGGGTACAAAAGAAAAACATTTTAACAATACATTATGATGAGATTCTTTAATATCAAAGGCACTGTAATTATAAACACTAAAATTGGATTTGGTGAAGATTTTATGCTGTGACAACAAGTTCTCATTGTTTAAACATACTTCTTCATCACACATGGTAGTAATTGGGAAACAAGATGAAATTTCACATGCATCACAGTCAAATTGAATATCAAAGTAATTTAATATCTCCTTCTGTTGTTGTTGCAATTGTGCCATTGTTTGTTCCAACGGTTGTTTGCCCGTCTCTGTCCCTGATATTTTGTAACCGGAACATGGTGCTGGTTGGTTAGATTCCCTTCCCTTTTGTTCTGTAACCAAGCTGATCTCCTTAACGGTAGATATTTGTCTAAAAAAGCACCAGATGTAGATGCACCATTATTCGTCTCACCATCACTATTAACAAAATCATCATTTACAGTTGTGGCACTCTCAACATAATTTTCATGTCTGTATTTAACAAACCCATAGGCCCGGTTGTTTTTATAGTCCTCTGTGTCCCTAGCTAAATTCTTAATTTTTGTTTGTATACTTTTTTCAACATATTTATCAATGTTACTTAAAACATCCTGGTAATCTTGTGCATTTTGAAAAAACAACAAGTCCCCCCCAATGCTTTCATTCAGTTTAACAATTTCCTTCTCAAGGATACCTATCTTACTTTCATTGTTTTTAAAAATGATGTCCAACATTTGTAGACCTGTCTTGTTGAACAGATCTATCAGTTCTTTATAGGTTTGTGTCCCTTGTTCTATTCCATTGGGAAGTTTCCAGATCCTTAATCCCTTGGGGACCTGTTGTAAACTAATAGATTTGACCAAAAATGCATTGTCCAACTTTAACGCCCTATATTTCCTACATTTAGTCCTAAATACTTCTAGTTGTTGTTTAACAGGAAGTTCCAAAGCTTTACCTTCCTTCGAAACAGTAAAATCAAAATTGGGGCCTTGAAACCACCGTTTAAAGTCCTCACTAGCATTATTGTTATCATTACAGTGCCATTTTTCACATCTCATGTCTATGCCCCAGTTATTGCCAGATGATTGGTCTTCACCTCGCTCATCCGGCTCTCGAGGGTTGCTGGTTCTTGGGTTTTCACCTCTCGCAACGTTGGAATTACCATTTTCAACAACCACTGCACTATTACCTCCATTGAGCATGAGTGGTGAATGCAAGGTGAATAACTCAACCTGAAAGTCCGTGAGCATCACCGGAATACTGTGTGGAACCTCTCAATCAGTCAGTAGTGACGTCAATCTCCTGACTGCAGCTGTTAACTCAACAACAGCTGCTTCCATGAATGTAAAAATAAAATAAAATAGTATGCTAGTCCAAAATGAACTGCCAATAGTGCCAAAGCCGGATTCTACAAATAAAATCAAATACCACAAACTGAATACCCACAGGGTACAAAACTAGTAAAAAACAAAAAAAAAGAACCACATCCAAAGCACAAGGCAGAAGTTTGAAGTTTTAATCCAAATGCATCCAAATTTACTTGCAAAGTGCTTTCACCATTACAAATGGCTTCTTCAGAGTCAGTGAAAATCATCCATACCATACATTAAATACCCAAACATTTACTCAAACTTCCAATAAAAATTAATTCGACAATTGAATAATTGCAAACCAAATTTAAACACTGAATGTATCCATGCACAGTAAAGAATACTAATGCCCAAACTTGCTGTTTAAACTAATATATAAAACATTTTATCTACAATATATAAAATTACATCTCTCAATCAAATAAAACTCACATAAAAAAATATATATTAATAATGAATACAAAAGAATAAAAATATACAAAGTATAAGTGTTGTTAGTAGCAAATTGGAAAAAGCTTATAAGGGTATAAAATACCTTATAATCACCTGTTTATGCTAGATTCTATTAGCCCTATCTTTTAAAACAGGTTTTAGAGAAATATATTAATTCAAACCTGGTGGGGTTGTTGCATCCAGGATTATTTGCCATTTATATTCCAATAATTCTACCTTCAAACCTTCATCACCTCCTCTTTCAAAACATGTCACTCTATCAATCACAAAGAAAATACATTTCTTAAAATCAACACAGTGTGTACTATGCGTACATAATGCATTGTGTGTGTCCTTATTTTTTATAGCCCTCTGGTGTTCTGCAAACCTATCTTTTAACCTACGAACGGTTTTGCCCACGGAGAATGCATTGCAACTAACACAGGTGGCAATATATACCAACTTCTGTGTGTTGCAACTACACCTACCAGGGCACCCTATGGTGTTATTATAATTGGAAACCACCACATATGGTCCTTCATTATGAACCTGCACATTTTACAGGTTCCACACTTATACATCCTGGAACACTTATAAGTAATTCTGTTTCCCTCCAAGATTTCTTTAATATTCGTTCCCCTAGAATATATTTATTTTGGGGAAATTTCCTAAATCTTTTTTAATAGTTTCATTAAATACTGTGTCCCATGTTTTATTCACTACTTCAACAACACCACTCATTTGACTATTGTATTTCAAAATGAATGCCTTGCCTTCAAAGGTGTTGTTCTTCTGGACCATGTTTGTGTTGTTACCCCCTAAAATATTTTGATATATACTCCTCCTTTTCTCCAAAACCTAATTTCTAATTTTTAATAACATCTTTAATGGATATCCCGTCAGAAAAGAAACCAATAAGAGTATACACTTCCTTAATACAAGTGTCATCATCACTCACTAATCTGAAAAGTCTTACCATCTGGCCCTTCACTATTCCTCTGTTTTGATGAGGAGGGTGACATCTATTATAATGTAACAAGGAATTACTATGAGATTTCTTCCTGAAAATGTTGCTATGTAGAATATTTCCTGATTTTGTCAATTTGATGTCCAAAAACTCTATTTCATTTTCATTCCACTTGCTGGTGAATCTAAAAAAAGTAGTAGTACTGTTTAGATATTCAACAAAGGACATAGCATCATCCTCAGTGCCCTTCCAAAGTATTAATATATCATCTAGGAACCTGTTATAAAGAGCAATCTTGTCATTTTACGGTGAACCAAATACATAATATTACTCCCAATGCAGAAGAACCATGTTGGCAAATCCAGGGGCACATTTTGCCCCCATTGCTACAACTGAAATTTGTTGAAACATCTCCCTTCAAATGTCACAAAGTTGTTCTTTAACACCATTTCCATACTAGATGACATCATATTTATTTTAGCAGCATTTAGTTTACCACTTTTAACCACACTCTGGGTGAAATATTCAACCCCTACATCTTGTGGGATTACTGTAAATAGGTTAATGACATCAATGGTTAAAAAAGACCATTCAGTACCACTATCAGATATCCTGTCAAGTCTGTGAAGGCAATGCAATGGTTCTTCTGCATTTGGAGGAAAATTATGTATTTGGTTCACCATACAATGACAAGACTGCTCTTTATAACAGGTTCCTAGATGATATATTAATACTTTGGAAGGGCAGTGAGGATTATGCTATGTCCTTTATTGAATATCTAACCAGTACTACTACTTTTTTAGATTCACCAGCAAGTGGAATAAAAATGAAATAGAGTTTTTTACATCAAATTGACCAAATCAGGAAATATGCTACATAGCAACATTTTCAGGAAAAAATCTCATAGTAATTCCTTGTTACATCATAATACTTGTCACCCTCCTCATCAAAAAAGAGGAATAGTGAAGGGCCAGATGGTAAGACTTTCCAGATTAGTGAGTGATGACACTTGAATTAAGGAAGTGTATACTCTTATTGGTTTCTTTTTGGACAGGGGATATCCATTAAAGATGTTATTAAAAATTAGAAATGAGGTTTTGGAGAAAGGGAGGAGTATATATCAACCTATTTTAGGGGGTAACAACACAGACATGGTCCAGAAGAACAACACCTTTGAAGGCAAGGCATTAATTTTGAAATACAATAGTCAAATGAGTGGTGTTGTTGAAGTAGTGAATAATACATGGGACACAATATTTAATGAAACTATGCAGAAAGATTTAGGAAATTTCCCCAAAACAAATATATTCTAGGGGAACGAATATTAAAGAAATCTTGGAGGGAAACAGAATTACTTATAAGTGTTCCAGGATGTATAAGTGTGGAACCTGTAAAATTTGCAGGTTCATAATGAAGGACCATATGGGATGGTTTCCAATTATAATAACACCATAGGGTGCCCTGGTAGGTGTAGTTGCAACACACAGAAGTTGGTATATATTGCCACCTGCGTTAGTTGCAATGCATTCTCCATGGGCAAAACCGTTCGTAGGTTAAAAGATAGGATTGCAGAAGACCAGAGGGCTATAAAAAAATAAGGACACACACATCGCATTATATATGAATAGTACACACTGTGTTGATTTTAAGAAATGTATTTTCTTTGTGATTGATAGAGTGACATGTTTTGAAAGAGGAGGTGATGAAGGGTTGAAGGTAGAATTACTGGAATATAAATGGCAAAAAATCCTGGATGCAACAACCCCACCAGGTTTGCATTAATATATTTCTCTAAAACCTTTTTTAAAAGATAGGACTAATAGAATCTAGCATAAACAGGTGATTATAAGATATTTTTATACCCTTATAAGCTTTTTCCAATTTGCTACTAACAACACTTATACTTTGTATATTTTTATTCTTTTGTATTCATTATTAATATATATTTTTTATGTGAGTTTTATTTGATCGAGAGATGTAATTTTATATATTGTAGATAAAATGTTTTATATATTAGTTTAAACAGCAAGTTTGGGCATTAGTATTCTTTACTGTGCGTGGATACATTCAGTGTTTAAATTTGGTTAGCAATTATTCAATTGTCTAATTAATTTTTATTGGAAGTTTGAGTAATTGTTTGGGTATTTAATGTATGGTATGGATGATTTTCACTTACTCTGAAGAAGCCATTTGTAATGGTGAAAACGCGTAGCAAGTGAATTTGGATGCATTTGGATTAAAACTTCAAACTTCTGCCTTGTGCTTTGGACATTGTTCTTTTTTTGTTTTTTACTAGTTTTGTACCCTGTGGGTAATCAGTTTGTGGTATTTGGTTTTATTTGTGGAATCTAGCTTTGGCATTATTGGCAGTTCGTTTTGGACTAGCATACTATTTTATTTTATTTTTTACATTCATGGAAGCCGCTGTTGTTGAGTTAACAGCCGCATTCAGGAGGTTGATGTCACTCCTGACTGATCGAGAGGTACCACGCACTATTCCAGTGGTGCTCACGGACTCACAGGTTGAGTTATTTACCTTGCATTTGCCACTCACGCCCAATGGAGATAATGGAGATAATAATGCAGTGGTTGTTGAAAATGGTAATTGCAACATTGCGAGAGGTGAAAACCCAAGAACCAACAACAGTCGAGAGCCGGATGTGCGAGGTGAAGACTGATCATCTGGCAATAACCGGGACATAGACATGAGAGGCGAAAAACGGCACTGTAATGATAACAACAATGTTGGTGACGACTTTAAACAGTGGTTTCTAGGCCTTAATTTTGATTTTACTGCTTCGAAGGAAGGTAAAGCTTTGGAACTTACTGTTAAACAACAACTAGAAGTATTTGGGACTAAATGTAGGAAATAGAGGGCGTTACAGTTGCACAATGCATTTTTGGTCAAATCTATTAGTTTACAACAGGTCCCCAAGGGATTAAGGATCTGGAAACTTCCCAATGGAATAGAACAAGGGACACAAGCCTATAGAAAACTGATAGATCTGTTCAACAAGACAGGTCTACAAATGTTGGACATCATTGTTAAAAACAATGAAAGTAAGATAGGTATCCTTGAGAAGGAAATTTTTAAACTGAATGAAGGCATTGTGGGGGACTTGTTTTTTCAAAATGCACAAGGTTACTCGGATGTTTTAAGTAACATTGGTAAATATGTTGAAAAAAGTATACAAACAAAAATTAAGAAGTTAGCTAGAGAAACAGAGGACTATAAAAACAACTGGGCCTATGGGTTTGTTAAATACAAGCATGAAAATTATGTTGAGGGCACCACAACTGTAAATGATGATTTTGTTAATAGTGATGGTGAGCTGAATAATGGTGCGTCTACATCTGGTGCTTATTTAAACAAATATCCGCCATTAAGGAGATCAGCTCGGTTGCAGAACAAAAGGGAAGGGAATCTAACCAACCAGCACCATGTTCTGGATACAAAATATCAGGGACAGAGATGGGCAAACAATCATTGGAACAAACAATGGCACAATTTCAACAACAACAGAAGTAGATATTAAATTACTTTGATATTGAATTTGACTGTGATGCATGTGAAATTTCATCTTGTTTCCAGTTACTACCATGTGTGAGGAAGAAGTATCTTTAAACACTGAGAACTTGTTGTCACAGAGTAAAATCTTCACCAAGTCCAATTTTAGTGTTTATAATTAGAGTGCCTTTGATATTAAAGAATCTCATCATGATGTATTGTTAAAAGGTTTTTCTTTTGTACCCAGTTTTAGATCAAATATGGTGGAAGTACTTACTAGTGTCAAAATGTTTGCTAGGCAGCTAAATCTGGCCTTTTACTTTAAGGACAACCTCAGTGTTGTTAGTGACCAAATTAATGAGGGGTGTTTAAAAAGAAAGAGTGTATTTATACCCCCGTGTAACAAGGATGTGTTTACTTTTGAAAAACTATGTGCTATGGGAATAAAGAACATGATTAACACCAAATGGGGGGGCAAACTGTGTTTCAAATTTGTCTCCACAGGAAAAATATGCTTTGTTTGATTTAGCCAATAATAAAGATTTGAGAATTATGAAACCCGATAAGGGTGGGGGTGTGGTGATTATGTCCAGATCTGATTATATAGCTAAGATGCAGGAAATATTGGATGACCACACAACCTACCAAAGGGTATCTATCAATGAATTGCATATAGCATACCGTAAAATTGATCTGTTTTTACTTGATGCCCTATTTCAGGGGGCACTGACTGAAACAGAATACAACTTTCTAAATGTGGAACACCCAGTCACACCGGTTATTTTTGGTATCCCCAAAATACATAAAGGCATTAGAGATCCTCCTTTTAGAGCTATAGTCTCTTCCCGGGGTTCCAAGACTGAACCCTTGGCTGCTTTTGTTGATGAAGGGATTCAGAAGGTTGTGGCTGGGGTTCCACACATTTTGAAAGATTCTTGGCATTGCATTCATAGACTTGACAAGATATCTGATAGTGGTACTGAATGGCCTTTTTTAACCATTGATGTCATTAACCTATTTACAGTAATCCCACAAGATGTAGGGGTTGAATATTTCACCCAGAGTGTGGTTAAAAGTGGTAAAGTAAATGCTGCTAAAACAAATATGATGACTTCTAGTATGGGAATGGTGTTAAAGAACAACTTTGTGACATTTGAAGGTGAGATGTTTCAACAAATTTTAGGTGTAGCAATGGGGGCAAAATGTGACCCTGGATTTGCCAACCTGGTTCTTCTGCATTGGGAGGAAAATTATGTATTTGGTTCACCATACAATGAAAAGATTGCTCTTTATAACAGGTTCCTAGATGATATATTAATACTTTGGAAGGGCAGTGAGGATGATGCTATGTCCTTTGTTGAATATCTAAACAGTACTACTACTTTTTTAGATTCACCAGCAAGTGGAATGAAAATGAAATAGAGTTTTTGGACATCAAATTGACAAAATCAGGAAATATTCTACATAGCAACATTTTCAGGAAGAAATCTCATAGTAATTCCTTGTTACATTATAATAGCTATCACCCTCCTCATCGAAAAAGAGGAATAGTGAAGGGCCAGATGGTAAGACTTTCCAGATTAGTGAGTGATGATGACACTTGTATTAAGGAAGTGTATACTCTTATTGGTTTCTTTTTGGACAGGGGATATCCATTAAAGATGTTATTAAAAATTAGAAATGAAGTTTTGGAGAAAAGGAGAAGCATATATCAACCTATTTTAGGGGGTAACAACACAGACATGGTCCAGAAGAACAACACGTTTGAAGGCAAGGTATTAATTTTGAAATACAATAGTCAAATGAGTGGTGTTGTTGAAGTAGTGAATAAAACATGGGACACAGTATTTAATGAAACTATAAAGAAAGATTTAGGAAATTCCCCCAAAATAATATATTCTAAAAGAACGAATATTAAAGAAATCTTGGAGGGAAACAGAATTACTTATAAGTGTTCCAGGATCTATAAGTGTGGAACATGTAAAATTTGCAGGTTCATTAATGAAGGACCATATGTGGTGGTGTCCAATTATAATAACACCATACGGTGCCCTGGTAGGTGTAGTTGCAACACACAGAAGTTGGTATATATTGCCACCTGTGTTAGTTGCAATGCATTCTCCATGGGCAAAACCGTTCGTAGGTTAAAAGATAGGTTTGCAGAACACCAGAGGGCTATAAAAAATAAGGACACACACAATGCATTATATACGCATAGTACACACTGTGTTGATTTTAAGAAATGTATTTTCTTTGTGATTGATAGAGTGACATGTTTTGAAAGAGGAGGTGATGAAGGGTTGAAGGTAGAATTATTGGAATATAAATGGCAAATAATCCTGGATGCAACAACCCCACCAGGTTTGAATTAATATATTTCTCTAAAACCTTTTTTAAAAGATAGGACTAATAGAATCTAGCATAAACAGGTGATTATAAGATATTTTTATACCCTTATAAGCTTTTTCCAATTTGCTACTAACAACACCTATACTTTGTATATTTTTATTCTTTTGTATTCATTATTAATATATATTTTTATGTGAGTTTTATTTGATTGAGAGATTTAATTTTATATATTGTAGATAAAATGTTGTATATATTAGTTTAAACAGCATGTTTGGGCATTAGTATTCTTTACTGTGCGTGGATACATTCAGTGTTTAAATTTGGTTAGCAATTATTCAATTGTCAAATTAATTTTTATTGGAAGTTTGTGTAATTGTTTGGGTATTTAATGTATGGTATGGATGATTTTCACTTACTCTGAAGAAGCCATTTGTAATGGTGAAAGCACTTAGCAAGTGAATTTGGATGCATTTGGATTAAAACTTCAAACTTCTGCCTTGTGCTTTGGACATGGCTCTTTTTTTGTTTTTTACTAGTTTTGTACCCTGTGGGAGTTCAGTTTGTCGTATTTGGTTATACAGCAACACTGCATTGTTATCATCCATGTTTGTTAAGGTGACAGTTGAAGAACTGTATAGGTATGGTTCTTTCCAAATGCCATCCTGCAAATTCTTATATCCCTTCCCCTTTGTTCTTCCCTCTGCTTGCCCCCCGCTTTATTGCTTTCCTATCTACCCCATTTTCACACCTTTAATCTGGTTAAAAAATAGAATCAAACACCACAGACATAAATAATAAATCCCTAATTAAGGCCTTCACTTTTTGCTCTTTGTGTTTCCTCAGAGTTTGGCATCACACACCTATGCTGAGTGATGGTGAAAGGCTCTTCATGTCCTATGACATTGTTCTGCTCTTCATGTCCTATGGCATGGCGCAGTTACCTCCACGTAATGCTGCTTAATCGCACTGTGCTAAAGGAGCACACAGTTAATGCAGAATAATGGCATTAATATTAAATATTTCTTAGCATATTTATTATTATTTTTAGCATATTTATTTAGACTGATGAATGTAGAAAAATGCCAATCCATATGTATACCATTGACATAATTCAATTGAGTGATGTACATTTTTATATAGTATTTCACTGTAGTCAATCCCTATCACATTTTCAAAAATTATCACATTTAATTATTTAATACCATTGTGAATACATGTGTAAAAATATCATTTATGCTCAAAAGAAGAATTCACTACTGTTACACCTGCTGCCAGAGACAGCTAGTCAGCAGGTATTTTTCGTGCACTCATTATTGTCCAACGTGTTGATTGCTGCACCTCTCCGCTTAGCATGTTTGCACCAAGGAATGCAAACCAATGGAATGATTATTCTTTTCTAAATGAAGAAGATACCAGTGTTTGCTCATTGCTTTATTTTCTCACTTACTCTGAAGAAGCCATTTGTAATGGTGAAAGCGCTTAGCAAGTGGATTTGGATGCATTTGGATTAAAGCTTCTAGTTACGAAAATAAAATTGCCAAAGATTCCAAAGACAACCACAAGGTATTCTATAGCTATGTCAAGAATCTAAATGGCAATGGTCAGATCTGCTCTGAGCTACAACAGAATGGTATTAAATATACTGATCCCAAGGATATTGCCAATATCCTGGCAGATCAATTTAGTGCCAACTTCACCCCCCCTCACCCCCTAAAGGGCCCATCTCAATACCAAAAGATTGCCAAATTCCGATAATCACAGCCACACAGGTAGAAACAGCACTCTCCAAAGCTAAGAATACAGCATCCATGGGACCAGATGACATCCTGGGCTGTGTACTACATGAACTACAAAATTAACTGGCACCCCACCTAAGTGTCATGTTTAATCATAGCCTCACTTCATGCTTCATGACCACTGAGTGGCGCACAGCTACAGTTATCCTGCTCCACAAGGGATGATCCACCTTGGATCCTGGGAACTACTGTCCCATCAGTCTGACAAGCCTGATCTGCAAGGGCATGGAACGCATTATCGTGGAACTTATAAACAAAGACATTGGCAACCTTCAAACACTGGACCCCACCCAGTTTGGGTTTGTGAAGGGCCGATCTTGTCTCCTGAATCTGATTGACTTCTTCGAATCGGTCTCCAGAGCTGTGGACGAGGGTAATGCGGTCCACACAGCCTATCTGGACCTCGCCAAGGCCTTCAACAGCATCCCCCACTCTGGAATCATAGATAAACTTACTAAGTTGGGCATAAATCCCTACGTCACTTGATGGGTTGCCAACTGGCTTACTGACAGAACCCAGAATGTAAAAGTAGCCGACTCCAAATCCAGCTCCAGACAAGTGACAAGTGGAGTACCACAGGGTTCAGTCCTGGGACCACTCTTGTTTGGCATCTACTTCTCTGAAGTACAGGCCAACACTAAGGGACTCTGGCTAACAAAGTTTGCAGATGACTGCAAACTGGGAGCCATTAATGAATCCCCAAATGATGTGGATATTCTATAAAAGGGCCTTACAGAGCCCGATGCCTGGTGCCAGAGCCATGGGCTCAAGCTTAATGCCAAGAAATGTATAATTATCCCCTTTGGAAAAAAATGTACACATGAACTACCACATAGGTGGCAGGACACTAAACATCGAAAGTGTGATGAGAGACTTAGGGACACAAGTGGACAGTGGTCTCACTTTCGATAACCACATCGCCAGAACAGTTAGGAAATCCTTCTATGTGGCACACCTCATCACTGAGGGCTTTTCATCCAGAAAAAAAGAGGTCATTGTCCCACTGTACTCATCTCTCATTAGACTCATTATAGAGTATAACGCCCCATTTGGTATGTACCTCACAAGGCATCTGCAACAGCTGGAAAGGCCACAGAAATACCTCACTAAAAGAATCACAGGCCTAAAGCAGATGCCATATGCTGACCGTCTAAAAAAACTCCAGCTATACTATGTGGCATATCGTCTACTCAGAAGCGATCTCTGCTTAACACACAAGGCCATGTCAAATCCTGAGCTGTTAGATATGCTCCACTTAAAGAAATCGCAATCCGTCAGAGCCACACGCTCCAGGGATCTAAACCTTATCATCACAATGAACAAAACATGCTGGAGGGATAGGTTCCTGACCCAGAGACTCCCAATACTCTGCAATAGACTGCCCATACGTGTCAAGCAGAGCGCCTCATTGGCCCTCTTCAAAAGGAACCTTGATGATTGGATGGGAGATAGGAAATTCACCCCGGGGATCATGTCAGTCACCCTGCTAGACAGGGGCCTAGAGACGTAAATATTGTAGGAAGAAATTTCCAGGGAATTGTTTTGGCTAGGCTTGCATAGGCCTTAGGGCCGATAGCCTAGTACCAACCTATGAACCTATGAACCTATGAATCAAAGACCAGTGTTTGCTCATTGCTTAACTCCACAAATGTGGGGTAAGCAGTACTAATAGTTCTTTGTGTCATAAAATTTCTGAAACATTTGCATTATGAACACCATAGTATCTCTCAGCTATTTCTACCATAGCCGATATGCATAAGTACTTCTCAAATGCAAGTAGTAAATCTCGCATGTGCAGACACTTTGCCATTGTTCGCGCAAACCAGCTGTTAAGCAGTGCACTATGGAAATAGCTGATTGGCATGAATTAGTATGTTTACTGCTGAGTTAGTCTTCATCCCATAATAATCCATGTGAAACCCCAACCAAAGGGTAGGCACTTGTTACTGATTGGATGCATATTTACTCAGACTCATCTGTGACCTGCACCCATTATTATTTTTAGCATATTTATTTAGACTGATGAATGTAGAAAATTGCCAATCCATGTGTACTGTTGACATAATTCAATTGAATGGTGTACATTTGTATACTGACTGACTTGTAAATACTTGATAACTGTATAATGTTGTAAATACCAGCTAAAATATCTCTGGTCAATCCCATTTTGATTATTTTCCTTTCTAATTGTTTTACTGTATGTATAATGAATGCTTTACTGCATTGATAATGTTTTCTGGAGCTTTTCTCCCCGGGCCTCCACTGAAAAAAGTGCTATTTGCAGCTCAGTCGGACTACTCCCAGTCAACAAATGTAAAATAATTAATAAATAAATGCACCTAAAAATGGATATGTCAGTAGTGGTTCCCAAATGCCAACTACACTACAAAAATAAATAGCATAACTGCATTGTAACATCATCCAAAGTTTTATACTGACAATAGACATTCACGTTGTCTTATACATGTATTAATGTAGACATCAATTAAGTACTGTGTTCTGTAAATATTTGGGTGATGGTTCTAGTCTCACTGTGGTCAAATGGGATGTGTGTGTGTTCATTCAAAAATCAGTATGGTGACAATTTTAGAACAGCATGTGAGTCCACAGCTATGCCAGAGAACCCCCTGAGCATTTTTTTTGTAACATACACCGATGATACCATCCTGTATAAGTGTACATTATTCAAGTCAGAATTGTGCTCTGGCAGTAACATTAAGTACTGTGTTCTTCAGCTTTTGTAACTAGATATTTATGGGTTCTAACCTAACAGCAGGCAACTTGAGTGTGTATACATTCAAATAATAATTATTAGACAATTTTACACCTAGATGTGACTCTGCATCCTTGTCAGACACTCCTACCAACATGTTCTTCTCTGCATACAATGATGATATCATACTCCATAAAGTGCAACATGACAGTGTTACCTCTAAAATAAATCAAATATCAGTAGACCAGGCTAATTTTCACAATTCAATCACATATTTATCTCAGTTGTTAAGTCACTATCTATAGTTACTGAACGCACACACTCCTTGGCATCCAATATTGTATATAGTGTAAATTGTATATAGTTCACAAGTCTCACCAACCTTCCTTGACACTCAACAATTTTGTTTTACATACCAAATCATATATACAATGATGCTATACAATAATCTATTTTTGGAATTAAGGGCATTACCCTATACCAACAAAATAGTGTCTGATTTTTTGTTTGCAAGTTTTATTCATGGCAAGCTTGTGTTTATTTTTTTATTTTTTTTTGCCTATAGTGATCTTCTTTTGTACTGCTGTATTGTAAATACAGAGAATTAAAAACAATAAAAATCAGTTTTGAAACAAAAAACGTGACAATGTTAAACTCAGACATATGTGGTGGTGATACTGCTACATTGTATGGAATTCATCTGCCTTACCTACACTGGTGTAATGCTCAAATCTGACCAAGTTTACTGCCATGTTTGTATTTGGTGGCACATTATGGTCATTGTATGATCGTTTGAATTGCTTTTCATTTCACTAACACTCAGGAGAACCTTTAACATAGCCCCATGCATTTAACATCCCCTTTTTCCCTCTGGCCACATGACATACTTCCTGCAGATGACTGGAGAATGTCCTTACGTCAAAGATGCATACACACATCATGAAGCAGAGTCCTTCCATGAACCTCTGCAAGCCATCTCCAGAACACTGGATGCGTGATTGCTAATTCTGTCAAGGGGTATTCCACTTGTCACATATGGAGAGAGGTGGTATGTAATGCAATCAAACAAATACACACATATGCACACAGCCTTATTATCTTTCAGTATATAGATATAGGGAGTTTGGTTTAAATGGTATAATAGTGTCTAAGATTTTATGTGATGTTGACTGTTTGCTTAGTAATGACATATGACTCTATGAACATTTCACATGTCAGTTTTGCTACCATCAACATGTGCTATGTTGAGGTATATATGTATGTAGGCCTACAAGAGAGTCTTGCAAAATGTGATGTGAGGTAGCTCTAGTGTGTGTTCAAAGACAAAATTAATTCAATTAAATTTAATTCATAGGAAATTAAATAACAGGTCAAGTTTTCAGTATATATATGACCATGGGTACTCAATTTTATTCTGATAAAATCTCAGGCAGAGACAAAAGCGCTCAATGCTAATAAATTCTAATATACATGTTTCTTCGTGTTCATTCATTTATTTACAAGCACCAAATTCCTTTATTGATACATGATACTATGTATATTGTTGGCATAGTAAGGCATGTGTTTTTGTAGTGGATCAGATCAACATTCAATGCTGTTCTCATTCAACCATCACAATGCACTTGCAGTATGGCACAGGTGTGCCTGAGTATACCTACCATCATTAAATGCTCTGATATACATCAATATAAATTCATACTGGTAACATGAGCACATAAGTCTTGTTTCATCTGCATGTTGTACTACTGTGATATACATAAAAATATATGTTTTGATTCAATTGCAACCATGTAAAATGCATTGTATGAGCAATTTTTTTTTGCTATTTCCAAGGATTATTGAGGTGGTCACCAGCACCATTGTGTGACTATCACCATTTGTGTAAGTAAATATCCTGCATGAGCCGCAACCAACTCATTTGTAATGTGGCCTTATATTTTATTTTATTTAACATTTGTTGACTGGGAAAGTCTGACTAGGACAAAGCTTATTTTCAGCAGAGGCCTGGGGAGAAACACTCCAAATGCAAGTCTTGGGAATGTGGGACAAAACCGGACCACCCAGAGGAAACCCACACAAACATAGGGTGGACATGCAGACTCCACACAGAAGGCATCCCAGCCAAAATTTGACCCAGGGAGCCTCTTGCCGTGAGGCAACAATGCTAACCACTGCAACACTGTGCCATCCATATGTTATCTGGCTGTTAAACACAGCTTTCCAATGAAAAACATAGGTATATGTTTTGCAATTGAAGTAAATACACTACATTGGGAGAGTTCTATGACTGTTTGAACAGTACCATCATGTGACATTTGATGCATAACCAAGGTTGTATTTGGAGGTATTGTCACAAATCATCTACTTAAATAAGTGTGAAATGCAAAGGGTAATACACAACTATGCATAGAGCTGTTTGTGAATGCCACCAGCCATATTCAACTGGAGAAAATAGACAATCTGCTAGTTGACAGTTTGTCTCATAATTCAATCCTCTGTCACCACTTGCAATCAGCTGAAGTATACATGCAAACATTACTCAGTTTATCTTCTCAGGACAGCAGTTCACCTGTGCACTCTCTGAGGCTTAAAACACACAGGATCAATGGGCCCTGACAACATCTAGGTTGCCTATACCATAACATACAACCTGACCTAGCAGACACAGTTGTATCCCTACTTACAAATAGCCTACAGATAGCCTATGCCATTGCAGAAGGGTGTACAGCAACAGTTATTCTTTTGATCAAGGGGGGGACCATCACCTGCTGCAAGGACTTATAGACCCATAATCCTGAGTCTCCTCATCTGTGAGGCAGACCCATGATTCATCACGAAACTTATCTAGAAGGACACAGGTAATCTCCCTACTGTGTAACAAACCCATGTTTGATTTGTTAAAGCTGTTAAATCATATTTGTTAAATCTGGTCAATGTCTTCAAGAGGGTCAACAAAGGCATCCATAAGGAAAAGTGTGTCATCCCACATAACCTGAGCTGGCCAAGGCATTTGACACAAATCCACACTCGGGTATTACAGAGAAACTGTCTTAATGGAGCATAAACACCTGCGTCACCAGGTGATTAGACAAATAGATCATGCACAAGATACATGATGTTGAAGTGTGTGAAGTCATCTCTAGGTAGAGTTCAGTGACCAGGCCCATATTTCAGCGTTCTAAACTAGGCCCTTTCCTGTTCAGTATTTAAGTCTTAGAAGTCAAGACAAACTTAGACATCATTTGCCTAACCAGCTTTGTGGATGACTTCAAATTGTGGTCAGTCATTGAATCCAAGAATGCTATTGATATACTGCAGAAAGTATTAACACACAAAAATGATTGTTGCCAGAGCCATGCAGGCACACTACATGAAAAAGCATGGTTATTTTCTTTGTAAAGTAAATACACACACTAATTGCAATATAGCTAGCACACACCTATGAGCAGACCAAGGTTACATGATCTGGGTACTTTGGTAGAGAGTAGCAGGAACTTCCACCAGCATGTACCCACAGTGGTGACAAATCCCTTCAATGTAGCATATATCTTTAGGATGGGCAGGCCATCCACATCAAAGGACATTATAGTCCCATTCATCTCAGCCCTCGTCAAATCAATAATTGAGTGCTATGCACCCTTTTGTGTGTAGCTCACTACTCATCTTCCAGGGATGATATACTCAAGTTTATCATGTTTGCCACAGTGTACTTCCACACATCTTTTTGTTCATACCTAAGTACTCTTTGTGATGCATAACCATTAGGACAGTGCAGACTTCCCTTCAAGGTGTTATTCAAGATGCATGTGTGATATGTCTTCCTGTGATGCACCCAGTAAATTCGCAGCTCATTAACAACATTTATGGCATGGGTTACATTCATGCAAGTGCGGATTGTGGAATATATGTGTCCTGCAAACCTCTCAACTAGCCAGGATGCTTCCTAATTTGAAATACAGGTGTAACAGTGTTGAGACTTATACTGACATTACATTCATATTCAAACAACAGTGTTGATACATCTTCATAATATGCACATAGCCTCTGTTGTATATACTATCCTTGCTGAATGTCCTCTCCAGTGATCATGTCAGTTTGCTTATATCACAAACAATCATCTCTCTTAATATGTGACCTTGTCTGAGAGTCACATAAAATGCAAATTAATGTGTGATGATATGAACGTGCCCACAAGGAGGTGTAATCAGCAGTATCTACTGCATTATGTGCATACGTGATTACCGTTCATGCTACAACTGTCTTAAATTTGGGGTGTACTTACATTGACATGCCCTTACCTTTTGTACATTGCCATGTTTCACTTGTTCGCTTGGCCATTCTTCATTCCTACCATTCCTGTCTGCAGCCATTTGTAATACACACACTTCCCCATTATGCAGTCTATGTACCATTGTTGAGCATCACCAAGCCTTTATTTCAGTATGGCCAAAACATGTTTGTACTGTACTTTGCACTGAGTACACTTTCCTATTATGTGCTAGTAATGCATTCATTGCCTTAAATTAAACTCTGGTAGTCACTGTGTCTGTCCGCACAATCCAACAGAACTAGTTTGCCTGTAGGTAAACATGTCTGCATATCTGAATGTGTTCATGCTGCTGTCCATGGTTGCCTATTGGCAGAATTGTTGCTAGCCATAAAACCTTGCCTATGTCCATGTAAGTGCGATGGACAACATGCATATGCAATTAGCACTACTGCTCATCACGCAAACATGTAAATTCCATATAAGCTTGTTGCTAAGCATACACTGAGTTTATTGAATCTCCGGGAATATCTATGTATTTGCATACTGTTTATCATAGACCTATCATGCATAATATTATATTCAACAGTCCTAATTTTCATTTCTGACACATCCCTGCTAGACTAACAATATGTCATATTCATGCTTATAGTATTCAGAATAAAATAACAGACTGACATAGTCAGGTAGCTCTCTACACACCTGGCCTACTCACAGTAACAGAAACCTGATTTAAATCACACAAAAATACTGAAATTCTACCTACCAGGCTATGATTTCATTCCTAATGACAATACTAGTAAATGGGCTCATGGGGGTGGTCATTATATGTTAAAAAACTTTTAACCTAGTCATGCACCCCCAAACAAATAAAAATATTAATAATGCTGAGATCTTATTAGCTACACTTAAAGATACCAACAAAAATTTATATGTCTAGCAAAAATTGACTTTTTACTGCACAGAAGTCAGCCTCTGAAGATTACTTTGTCTAAATGCAGATATATATTATCTGAAGCAATTAATGTTGCTAAAATTAATACGACTTGGGCCATAAATAGTCTTAAAATAACTCATCCCTCTGTCAGTCTTAATGGATTAATACAGCTTAATCATAATACCACAAGGGCAGGTAATGCGAGAGAGAAAAAAAGGTTTGGGACTGGACACCACAAACCAAAACCAAAATTCAATTCAGCAGAGCTTCTTATAATTTTCCTGAAATTAAACAGCTATAAACAAATATGAATTGGTATTCTTTACATCCCTCCTTGAGAACATACAGCTATACTGGAAGATATCTTATATTGGATATCCATAACAATTTCACAAGAAAAATACTACTAGGTGATGTGAATGTCATTTGGTTTGACATAATCTCTAACTCTGCTACATCTAATGTGAACTTATTTGGTTTTACACAACTAATTAATAGACACAGACACTATAGCAAGACATCAAATTCCCTATTAGAGCAGATCCTAGCAATGGACCCTAACAAATGCACCACTTTAGGTACAATGTCTGATTGTTTCCCAATTTATACAACCAGACATCTGACATATCCACTTAAACAGCATGTTTATAAAACAATTCACAGCCTAAGTTTAACCCAGAAATGTTCATTACTAACCCATACTCTATTAACTGGAACACCTAAAAATCTGCCTGTTAGATGATTCTGTAAATGAATTAAATATAACTTTCCTGAACATCCCAAATAGCCTTGTTAAGTCCAAGAAGGAAGAGACTAAAAACAAATAATGTAAACTGGCTATCCAAAAAGAGTAGAATGCTAATGCAGGATAGAGAAAAAGCATGGAAAGAATGGAAAAAATAAAAAACACCACAACATCTTGAAAACTTCAGAATGCTTCACAATCATAGTAAAAAACAAAGTAATGAAGACAAGAAAACTATACTATAATAACTTTCAGAATAATAGTAAACACAGACCTAAAAAATCTGGGCAGCCATTAAAGAAATCTTGGACCCCAGCCATAAATTCAAACCTAGCCCCCTTCCCAATAACTCATTGCTCAAAACTGCAGTGCAATTCAACTCTTATTTTATAGATAGTATGGCATCTCTAACCAAGGATTCCCCAACATGTAACCCTAGCCCTGCCCATTAGCCATGTCACCATATCCACTTTTATCATGAAGCATGTGCCTACATCCTATATAAAACTACTCTTAAACAAACTTAAACCATGCCCTACTTTAGCTGATTACCTTCTGAGTAAATACCGTAAAACATCAGACAACAGCATTGCCTATCCTGTCTCAGTCTTTTATAAATCATTGTCTCCAAGTATCCCATGTTCCCTCTATCTGGAAATAGTCACACATTAACCCTCTGCACAAAGTAAAAAAGTCAACAGAGTTAACTAACTTGAGACCTATAACAATTGTGATGCCCCTCCACTGGACCAGTAATCAGGGAGCCTCATACCTCACCACTGACAACAGTGGGGGACATTCACTGAGAGGATGACAAGTACACACACAGTATTTGCAGATGCAGCTCTCTGCATCAAGGGTAATTTCCCATAAGAGCACACAGAAACCACAGTCAGTCTGGGCTGGTTTCTCCCTTTTTCTCCAGATCCCCTGTAAGACTCCCCACTGGCACAGATATAGAGTTGAATCCTTAGCCAGTCTTCCAAGCCAACTCCTCCAACACTCTCTCTCTTCCCAACCAGTGCTTCATGTCCCTGCCCAAGTAGCTGACACACACACTCTTGGAGATTTGTTTTACACACACAAATGCCTGGGAAAGGCTGGCACAGGTTTACTAGCTATGCCCCCTTCTGCCCAGACTATAAGGTAGTTACCACTACCACCGAAACCCCTTATTAGCTACTTTAATGCCCTTAACAAAGGGTGTACAATCTTAATGTTTAATATTAATATTAGCACAAAATGGTAGTTTGATCAAGAACAAGGTTATTAGGAGGGAACCACACAGTGCCATTCTGACTAATCTCAAAAAAACTGAACTAAGCAAAATGGAAGCCTGCTATAACAGAATTGCCCACTTTGCTGCAAATTACTCATATAGAACTCATCATTGTACTGCTTTGAGACAGCTCCACTGGTTTGAGCTGCCTAACCTCCTAACCTACAATCAGCTCTGCCTCTGTCATTCTATCTATTACCTCCCCAATAAATGTCCTGCCCTCAAAAACCTAGTACAACATCACTCAGCCAAAAGGCCTCTTAAATCATCAAGCAAACTACTACTAGAAGTCACCAACAGCTACACTAGCTTTGGAGATGCACCATATAGTAGTTCAGTGGCTAAAAAATGGAACTTTGTCCCTACTAGCATTCAAAACACATCATCCAAAGCCTCCTTTAAAGACCTCATCAGGCAACATCTCAAGCAAAGTTGGCAGTGCCATGATTGCTCCCCAGGCAAGTGAAAGTGAATAACATATACATACTAAATCTAGAGCACTTGATAATAGTTTTCAATCTTACTCACAAACACTGGCTAATCAACAATGTATGTACTGCACCTGTGTACTATGTATGTATTCTACCTATGTTCCAAATTTCAGCTGTGCACCACAAATCTATTAATTACCTTTATTTTTTAAATTAATATTTTTTTGTTTGCTCTCTCCACTGTAACTGTTTATGTGCCGCATACCACTGTAAAAACATGTCTCTTGTAATTTGTGTGAATACTGATCATGTCTAAATAACTAAATGTGTCTGTAATTTTTCTTTGTGGAGCTTTTCTCCCTGGGCCTCTGCTGAAAAAGGGCCTTTTCGGCTCAATCAGACACCCCCGGTTAACAAATGTAAAATAAATAAATAAATAAATAAATAAATAAATATGCAAGTACTCTCAAAACTTAAATATCTCTACACAGATCAGCCACAATGAAAGGTTTAAATATATTTAATAATAAATGATAAAAGAACAAGACAATACTAAATATATATTCACAGTGACATCAGAGTTCAAAACCACAGGAAATATTTAAAATAATTTTGGAGTACAGGCTCACACAAATAAAGAAAAATAAAATCTAAACTAAGCTTAACTATATTCCTGACTGAATCTAAGTGAGTTATACTATTCCTTAGAAACTCACTTCATTAGAGCAAAGCAGATGTTGTGGTGAATGGATCTTATCAGATCCAAGAGCAAACACAGAATGCTGTGTCTCATTTAGAGACTTCTCAAATTAATATCTAAAATATTACTGCTAGGATAGCTTGCAGAATGACATCATTTCTGTTCATCTGACTTCTAGTTCCAAGGCCAAGACCCCCATTGCTAGAAGCTGGCAGCATTTAGCATCTACCTGTAAAAATATACAGACAAGGGGATTTCCTCAGATCTTTGGCAGATGCTGGAAGTCGTAAAACAATTGCATTCCTTCATGCTTCAAAAGTAGCACTTAGTTCACTCTAAGGACAATATACAAATTTTTAGTACAGGCTTCATATCTATGGCTGTATTGAGAACTGAAAGATACAATATTTAAGGCCTAGGCCCATAAAGTGATTTAATTTCAGATATTGTTCTAAAGTTTGCTGGACTGAGGCTAACCTCTTATATTCCAGTTTCCACTGTTAAAATATATACATTAACAATTACAATAGTGCATGTATATTTCTGTTCTCTTCCAGTAAGGCACACTGTTGAGACATCTTAAACACAGAATTACAAATACCATTTCAATACACACATCTGTACAAGTAGTTTGATATACACATGACATAAAGTTTTAATACATTTGTAACACAGACATCTTGTATAAATCATTTTGATATTTACCGACATATAATTATTTACAAAATTCCAGATAGATGTGTTGTCAGTATCTCCTTTTGTCACAGCAATCTTCCCCCTCCAAAATACTTGAAAAATATATTCAAAAACAATTGTTAAACTATTTTGTGCAGGAAGAACTCATGTCCCTCACACAACATGGCTTCCATCCTTCTCATAGTACTAACATTGCATTTATAACCTATATAGATACTATCATTACACATAGAAATAACAGCACATTAGTCTCCTACTTATTTTTAGAGTTGTCCAAAGACTTTGAAGCAATTTGTCACAGCAAACTTCTACGTTAAATATCCTCATTAGATTTCTCTCACCCCCACCCTTCTATGTTTGAAAAGTTACCTACAGTATCTAATAGGTATCACAGGTTCATAGGTTCTTTGGTGTTTACTACACTAATGACCACACAGGCCTTTTTAAGCCTAGCCATTCATCTCAAATCTCTGGCAAGTATTGATACCCTTGATAAGTATAATCAGAGGTCTGGGAGATGAACCATTTACAGGCGGCCTGTGTGCATTAGAGACATTGGTCCCAAACCAGGGATGAATTTCCATTCTCCATACAGTTATCCAAGTTACACTAGAATTGGTTAGAAAGGAACTCTGCCTCACATAGTTGAGGAGGCTGTTCTAGAGATGGGGTCATTTCTGGGATACACACCTGTCTCTCCAGCAGGTCCTATTTATATCACAGGCAAGGTTTACATCTTTACAATGGGTAATTCTGGTGCTGTTTGGTTTGCAGATATGAAGTATGGCTATCAGAGTGGAGTATGACAATGACTTGTATGTTAGACATAGATTGCCCCTCAACATCCTATAAGAGACAGAATGCAGGGATAGGGCTTTGAGGTGTCTGCATAGGATATGCTATTTACACCCTGTATTCTTTTATTAAGGAACCTCTGTGGATGTTGCATTTGTTGAATATCCATGGTGAGATATATACCAAAGGGGGCATTGTACTCAATGATAGGTCTGATGAATGTTGAATACATAGGAACAATGACCTCCTTGGATCTAGATGCCATACTTTTGTTTATACATTGCACAACATAGAATGATTACCTCTCTACAGTAGACACAAAGGCTAGATTACTGTCTGTGGGTATCCCTAGGTCCCTGATTACTGGTCATCACTTAGGGGATTGTTGTCAATATGATAGTTATCATGGGTAGATGATTTCCTGAAGGATACTATTATGCATTTCTTGGCATGCAGTTTAAGTCCATGGCTCTGATACCAGTTGTTTGTCTGTGTCAGCCCTTCCTGGAAAACATTTGTGTCAGTGGTGAATTCAATGAAAGCTCCTAACCTTCAATCATCTGCAAATGACCAGAATGCTGGATTGTGTGGTGTCTTGCTTTATGGGCTTAGAAGTAGAGTCTCTGTCTGATATGGCTGTATGTGTTGATGTATGGGGTTGCTTTGAAAGAGGGCATTCCGGGCTGCTGATGTTATTTGTTATGTGTACTTTGTCTAGGAGGTCTATGGGGTTTATGAAGGTTATATTAAAGTGTCTTGGCATATATGGGTCTATGCGTCTTTTTTGAATTGTGTGTGATGGGTACAGCATGTGTACTGCTTACAACCTTATTGACATTAGAAGTGCTTTTATGTGAGAGCTTTGCCACCAGTGACATTGTGTAAATACAACTCACACATACCATTTCAGTTTGTTTGAGAATTAACTGGTTGTCAGTAAAATAATGCAATTTCATTGTTGCTTCAGTATGCCCATATCCACTAAACTGGTAACGGAGATAGTGGAAAAGTTCATATCTATGGCAACAGACACTTTTTATTGATTAGATAGTTGGAGTGAGAATATGAACTAATGTCAGGAGTATCTGGTTTGAAACTTTGCGGGCAGTGCTTGTCACTACAAACTAGTTGTTCTGTGTGCATCTAAGTATTAGTGACATTTCAGTGGTGCTTTTACATGAAAATGTCAACTCAAGATGTCTGTGTCTATACTGGGCACTGCCAAACACTTGAGTGGAAACTAATAAGTAGACCCTGATGATTTATGGATGAAATATTTAGGCAGATATTCTGAAGTTAGGTTAGACAGCATAAAAATCAAGCAAAACTTACTAAAAAGAAAGAATCACCTTGTCAAGAATGATGAAAAGAGGGGCATTACCTGAATGGCTACTGACTGGATACTACTACTAGTGCTGGTTTCACCACAATTCCATGCTGCTGAGATACAATACTTCTTTGCTTCTTCTCTCAGCAGAAGTAAACAGTAGCACCAAACCCAAGATGAGAAGAAAACCAGAGGCTGTTTGGTGATACACAGTCTTATACCAGTTGATCCAAGAGTCTGTAGGCATGTTGTAGCTTTTTCTTTACAGATGTTTTGAAAAGCAACAAGATCAATCAGGAAGATCAAATACAGACACTCACTGCCCAACCGACAGTCAAAAATCAATGCACTCTGCCCATTCTCTCACCAGGAGCAAACTATAAACACACATTCCAAGCTGGCACCTATGAAGCAGTCATTAGGATTTTCAGAGATCATCAGTCCCCAGGAAATAATGTCCACATGTGCCTTCTCTCACCAGAAGCAAAAGAGAAGCACTAATCCCAAGATGAAGAGGCAGAATGTAGGCTCTCCAATAACTGATGGTCTTGGAGTAAATATTGCAGATTATAAAGGTAAGATAGAAAAAAATGGGTTAATACCCTAAGAGCTGCAGTGTGCACTAAGCAGTTAGATATGAAAGTGGGGGTAACTTATGCTTTAGCTATTTAAGTGAAGAGACACTAATTTTAAAAAGGCAAAATAGATTGGAATGTGGGGTGGGCACTTTGTAATCTGGTTCTGTGGAATACAGTAGGATGGCCAATAAATTTAAATAGTTGAAGGGGAGTGATTTCACAAAATAATAATGTTGTGCTTTCTCACAATAACCAGTGAAAGAGAAGGGGGGAGGAGATATGTGGTCAAATTATCATGATGAGCAGGCAACTAAAAAGATAGTTGAATTTAAAAATACAACAGCAACAAGGTGGGAGGATGGGGAAACCTTAATTTCTGTGTGACTCACAAGAGACACAGCTGTGGTCTCTTTCTTAGTTTAAATATGTAATTAAAAACAGAATACAAGTAAAACACAATGTAAATAAGATAATACACAATACACAACATACAAAATAGAAGAAGGCAATGAAGCAATACAAAATACAGGAAAGTAAAAACAAACTAACTTTTCCCTCCCAGCAATCTGTGGCAGAGTCTGGGTGAGCTTTTACAGCAAAGGACCATAAAAAATGTGAGGAGGAGATAAGTAGTCAGTAAAATGGCACTTCCCCCTCTCCTCAACTCCCATTAAATACTGGTGTACCACAAAGCTTTATCTTTTGTCCTCTCCTCTTTAACATTCTCACCAAAACCCTCCACACATATGTACAACACACCTCACAAATAAAATATACAGATGATGCCACAATCATTTGCACATCTGACAATGTGGCACAACTCCAAAAATGTACTCAGGAAGCTTTAACAGCAGCTAAATCATGGCTTTGTAACTCACAACTCATGCTCAATAAGAAAAAAAAACTACTACTTGTTTTTCTCAAATCACTTTTCCATGAAAAAACAAAGTCCTCTCTCTTGATAATACCACCATTGAAGTCACTTCTCATAGCAAAGCATTAAGGCTGATAGTGGATGACAATCTTAGGCTGACCTGCATATGCACTGCATAAGAAAAATGCTTCAAAAACTAGGGATGTTTCATCGAGCCAAAAAACTTTTTCACTAATGCAACTAAAGCTACACTTGCCACTACTTATCTCCTCCCCACACTTTGTTATGGTGACTCCATCCTAGCTTTCAGGCATCACAAAAAACAAAATTTGAGCAATATTATAACAAAGTTGCTAAATTTGTATCAAATATACCTTTCAGAACCCAAAACTGTATAGCACTAAAAAGCCTAAATTGGTTAGAACTACCCCATCAACTGACATGTACAGTTTCTTAACACCTATAAAATTATTCAGAATCCATCTGCTTGTCCATTACTAAATAACATTCTATACAACAATGTTCCTAATTAATCATTACACTACAATAATCAAAACTCGTCTGTCCACAACCTATCAAATCTGCTTGGCATTGTCTGCACTCCTACCATGTTGCTAAGGCCTGGAACTCCTTATCTCTAGCCATCAGGTCAATATCCTCTCACCCATCCTTCAAAATCATTCTAAAAGACTTCCTAGCCAAAAGCTGTCTCTGTTCTTGCTCAACACCAGAGTAAACTATATCTCTAAATGTGAAGAAGTACCTATTCATACCTTACATCCCCTTACTCTCCCTTCTTTACCCACTTCATTACTTCTATCAATTTATCTCCCTGCCTTTCTCTGTAAATATAGCATAAGCCTGCTTTTCTCTGACTTTGTATTGCAATTCCTGTTTGTGCTATACTAACTTAACATTCATTTATCTATAAAGTGGCTACAATTTCTCTGACTATTAATCATTGTCATATAACTTGTATCTCCTCTTAACCAACGTTTTCAGATTATAATTTGGTACAATTATTTAAACTGCATTTTTTGTATTACTTTTAAAGACTGTAAAATTATTGTTTTTAAAATGTTTTTAAATACTTTGGAGCTTTTCTTCCTGGGTGTCTGTTGAAAATGGGCTGCTACCCAGTTGGATTTTCTCAGTAAATATGAAATGTCAATGAATAAATAATAAATAAGTAAATATACAAAAACAGACTCCAACAAATATACCCACGTGCAAATTATGCAAAACAGCATTATTGATCACATCCTAGTCTATAACATATGGAAACATTCCAAAATTTGAAAAAAAACTCCAATATAAAATAGTTAGAAATACAACTCAATTCAATAAGGACACTTTCTTGTCTATCCTTAGGCATTGGAAACAGAAACTACTAAAACACAATTATTAAATGATGCAGTAAATCAGTTCCTTCAGGAGCCTCAAAGTAGGAAAAGAGTAATTTCAAAGCTTACACTATGGCTTACACCCAAAACAAAAATGCTACTATATAGCAGAGAAAAACGGGTCTATATTATATGCTTGAAGGTTTAAAACTTTGACTCTCATATGATCGACACCATATGAACGAAGTTTTAAAACTTTGAACAAATAATAAAGAATTAAAAAAAACAAAAAAATAAATAAACTTACCTGAACACTCCACCCCCCTGCACCCCACACCCACAGCTACTTATCTATACCAACTCTGAGATTGCACTACAATGAAGTAAAGGGAAATATTCCCTACAACGATCTCCACTGAATCTTGTGAGCTTACAAAAGTTTGTTCATATGGAGTCGACCATATGAGCCTCGAACTTTTGAATGTCTGCGATTTCTAATGGAACCTGAGATAAACTGTGGAAAAAAAAACAGTATTTAGGCAAAAAAATATCTACTGCAATAGCTCCACTTGTGAAATCTACAGTACAAAGAAAACGCAGTTTTGGGCAATAATCAGTAAACAAGTAAGCAGAGTCATATTTACATTTATGTAAAAAATACAAATAAATGAACATGTACAGCCTGGTAAAATTCTCAGCAATGCCTTTCAAAGATGAAACGACCTGTGACATACTATGCCGCTACTATAGTATGCTGCTAAGTCCATTAAGAAACTGAACATACCTAACGTGAGTAACTGACATTACTGGTGTCCATATTACCTTCTTGATTACCACAGCTCCTAGCAGAATGATAAAAAATAAATATTCATAAACATAAACCCACCTGTCTTGTAGCTAATAATTCACCAGTGAAACAGCTCAAAATAGCTGTGAAAGCCAGTACCTACCCAATATCTAAGCTTATAAAGCAACCTCTTCAAGAATGCATAATCCCCAAACTCTGGAAACAAACCTATATAATACATCTGTTCAAAAGGCTAAAATACCGACCTACAACCATCATCACCTTAATCAAAAATAGTTGACAATGTGTTCAGATGCAGTTGATAAACTACTTAACAAAGAACAAGCTACTTTCTGAAGCATAGCATGGATTTAGACCAGACCAAAAACAGAAGCAAATTTACAAACATTCATAAACTTTATATGTGAAAAACAAAATAAAGGAGAAATGACACTGCATCCCTATTTTTACATTTATCCAAAACATTTAATACAGTATTGCATCCCATACTATTACTTAATGTAAAATAACTCAGCCTTACCAATAAAACAATAAACTGGTTAAAATTCTACCTCAGCCACTGAAAACCAGTAAACATAATGTTATGGTATATTAATGCCACCAGACGTGTAGCTGTGGTGGGACAAAAGTGGCAACCATGCTGGGTGTAAAGAACTAGGGGATGTGATCTGATTGGTATTTAGTGAAGTACATTGCTAGCATTTATATGCTGATATCGTATTTGTGGTCAGAACTATAGCATTCAGTGCTCTGTGAGTGACATAAACTTCAGTTGCTGCATATTTCATTTGCTGCGTATTTCATCAGTTTGCTACAGTTTAACAGAAAATATATTTATTAGAAAAGGGCTTTAGCCTTTAGCCCTATCTTTATGGTACAGATTATAGCAGATACTTGTTACAAATGTAGCAAGCAGTATGCAAAAGTTTAAAATTAAAAAAAGACATTTTCTTTTGTTTAAAAGCTGAACTGCTTAGCAGTCTTTGAATGGCATAACCTATAGCAGCTGCTTGCTACATTGAAGGAAATGGTACAGACTGACAAAATAGCTAACTCTACCTCTCCCTGTACCCACACAGCTCCACCATATGCTGCACCTATGTCCCCTGCACCAGTAATGTGAGGCCAACCAGACCACCCTGCCACCTGTGTAAAAATCTGTAATATGTGTTGAAATGCATTCTGTAATTTTTATTTTTTTTATTTTTTTATATTCATACTTGTGCAGTACATAGCTTAGGTAACATATGGTAAAACACATAAATATTTTAAATTTAATGGAAGTTGCCGTAAGAATCCCATTGCATAGCAGTCATCAGCTTCTGTGATAAGGACAGTATAAATTAGAGTTGAGAATCAATTGTGTTTGAAGCACACCTAGTAAACATGTTGAAGCAAACAGCACATACAATCTATAGACCATGTTTCAAGTCCCACAATTGTTTTTCAAAGATAAAAGTTAAAAAACATTTTTATTTTAATGATAATGCATTTTGGCCTTTGCTTATTTCATTCACCTGTTGCTTGCCTGTGCACAAACACGGCCTAATGATGCAGTCAAAAGATATAAATTGTAACTTTCAAAATAGACAAATTGTTACTTTTTTGCCTCCCATTGCACAACCATGCTAAATGGTGTTGTGCAGCAGACAGCATGCATACACAACCCCTGCAGTGTGAGCACAATCAAATAATTTCTTTCAAAATAGCCTTCTTAAAACTTGCATGGATATTGAACATGACCTGGATAGATGGAAAAACATGAAGCTTCCCATCTTATCCAAAGTAGCAATGATTAAAAGGAATATCCTTCCCAAAATACTATACCAATTTAATGCAACTAACTCTATTATTCATACAAACCTTTTAATGAGAATTAATAAAACATTAACTGAATATATCTGATTTCTGAAAACTCCAAGAATCGCTCTATCAAACTAATGCTTGCAAAAAGAAAGGGAGGACTAGGTTTACCAGATTTCAAGTTATACTATGACATAATGTGTGGTAATTGAATTATTTTAATTGCTAACCATAACCCCAATAACCTAACCCAATCTCCACAATGGATCAATTTGTGGTATGCCCATGTCAAATCATTTAACATTATTACCAAAGCCTTACCTTTCTTGTATAAATTTATAATAAAGGACATTAAGATACATAATCTAATCAAACATAAAATCAGATCATTTCAAAATCTCCTTTCCTTTTTATGCTTAGCAAATGCACTTGTGCTTGTGCACCCGATTCATCTAAACCCACACCTGAAATTAGGTAACAGAATGATAAACGTATACCAATACCCTCACATCAGAAACTATACTGTCTGAGACTTCTAGAGACTAAAAGATAATTCCTTAAATGATGTTAAAAAAATCTTAACCTGAGTAACAAATATACAATAATACTGAGACAAATTAAACAGCTGGTGTCTACTATTAGAGGCATCTCAGATGGCGTAGAGGACGAAGTAAAACTTGTACAATCACTAATGAAATTTTTAAAAGTTAAAAACAAGATGCTATCAGTTTCATACAAGCTCATTTCTGCTATTAAATACTAATCTTCTCTTACCTATGGTCACTATTGGAAAGACAAAAATCCTAGATTAACTGATTTTCAACTTTCCTATGCTTTTATTAACACAAACAAATTCTCCCCTTCAAGAAACTTATGTATACCCAGTTGATGATAAACAATAATGTCTATTATACACCAGAGCATCTAAAGAAATTCTTCCCAAACATCTCTCTTCTTTGTCTTTTTTGTCCATCACAGTTGGCAGACCTCTTGCATATTCTCTGGTACTATAAATATGCACAGAACCTATGGAACTCATTAAGGATCAAACTCAAGAAAATGGGTTACGGGAAATCTACCCTATCTTGGGAATTTACTATATTACATGTGAGTCTTGTCAATATGCTCATATCTAAGCTGAATATCCTGATTGCTCTCTTTGAGTTAGCCAAACTGTTTATTACCCAAAACTGGCTAGACAGGTCAAAATAGAGTGAAAGGGTTTTACTAACATGCCTCTAAACATATCACATCTCACAAGCTGATTACAGGTAATAGAAATAAGCACTTAAATTGTCTATATTTTTGGAATCTTATCCTAGAACACATTATTACACCATGTACATGTCTATTAACCTGTCCCTACGTAGTTTTTGGAGGTCTTTTCCTCTTGAGAATTAACAGATAGTAGTCTCTGATAGTTTCATTCCTGATTTTAATAGTAATGAAGTGATTATTTACCAATGTTAACAAGTTGTAGCACTTTATGTAAATAGTTATATGTATTTTGTATAAATTATCATCTTATTTACTACTTGCTTTCAAATTTATGCCTGTTTTACTCCAAGTATTCTAACTGTATGTACCTGTGACCTTGTTCTTTAGAAACTAGATTTTTGTTATGTCAAGGCAAGAAGTTAAAGCCATTTATTTGTTAATTGTCATTTAAAGGTTTATCTGTCCATATGGAAATGTCATTTTGTAAGTTTTGTACATAAAGTATTGGAAAATATAATAAAATAAAGGTTGGAAAAAACCCTGCACTTCAACAACACCTGCAGACAATAAAGAGACATTGTCAATATCAAAAAGATACATTGTTACATGTCTGATCTTCCAGTGTGCAAACATGCTAAGCAGCATTGCACGGTGGTCAGCACTCACACACAGTAATGAGTGCAAAAGATACACCTGCTCCGTAGCTCTCTCTGTGGCAACAGGTGTAAATTAATGGCTGTGATCCAGGGTTTTAATACAGCAAAATCCAAGCTGTATTAATGTAGTTCCATTGTAATTTATATAAGAATATAAAATAATTATATATAAAAATATCTATGTATTGCAGGTGGATTGCGCATACACATGATATCATATATATATTATCTGGTGAACTCTGTGTATCAGCAGAATTATGGTTCTACAATTAAATATTTATTTTCTGAACTTTCATGTCACACACATACATGGTTAGGCACTTAACTCTTTAATTTGTCTGTATAACTAATGAACATGTCTGACAAACACATGCTCTGTGGCAATGAGCACTCTGGACAGCAAAGAGTATAAAAATATCCTTTTGCTCAGCCTTCTCTTTGGCAAATGGTAGAAGTTCATAGCCAAAATAAAGGTGAGCTATGGTTATAATTTAGCATACCTCAATTTTAATTAATGCTGTTCCATTCAATTTTTAATAAAAATAATATAAAGATAATTATATATAAATAACAATAATTATATAAAGCAGTGGCTAACATATGTGTTATATGTGTGACTGACAGTATCTTGACAATTATGTTTCTGTAATTAAAATATTCTCTTCTGCTCTGGCATGGACTTCATACTTCAGTGATATTCATATACACAAGTCATATAACACATGCCTGGCTTAGAAACTGAGTTATAGTTTGTGTACTGACCCTGAACTCAGAACTCTTTCTAGAAAGTAATACAAGTATAAGCATTTACAGTATATTGTCTATATAATTAATAAGCATGCCTGGCAAACATTTCTTATGTGGCAATGAAGAAAAAACATCTATGTTGAAAAATATGTATTGTCAATTGTACATAGGTTTGAATCCTAAATAACACAAATTACTTTTATGACTGTGTAAAGCCCTACAAAATATGTGTCAAGCAATCAAAATTTATAATACCCAATTCATCACTTAAATGTCATGCTATTTAACAGGTATAGCTACAGACAAGCCATCAAGTAATGCTAATTGTTACATTACACTTCCTATTTCAAATACTGCTTTTCTCTTTGTTTTGCAATGTTGCTCTGTGAACACTATCATGCAAACATGGTTGGCATCATTGTCCAGGTTTGTGCACTAGCCATAAAACATGATTATATGAATTTTCGTGAAATTGCTTTAACTGTTGTTGGATGACCTCTGTTGACATAGCAGGAGCTAGGAAGGAAGGTGCCCAATGTAGGGCTCAAAGATAAAGTATAGAGTAGTCCAGAATTTTTACTGCACTCCTTGTAAAGCACCACAGCCATAGTCTGCTGCAGGGGGACTATACCGGGTCTCAATATAAGTTGGAAAATCGGGACATTCAAGCCAAGGCTGTCTCCACTGCAACTGGCATTCCATGCAATGGGGAGCAATACAGGCACCATTACAACAATCTGAGAAGGCACAAGCAGGCACTGCTGATCCAGTGGCTGGATGAGTTAAGGACTACTGACATTCCACATGTGTGTAAGTGTTCACATAAAGATATTATAAATGATATTCAAAGCTGGACGTAGCCAAGACTGGTATGCATAAAGCTCTTCTCCTTTTCTTTCCTCTTCATTTTATAGCTGCCTAGTATACTTCAGTGAACAGAGAGATCCATGCTGAATGCTTAGAAGCAAGGGGTACATATGCACTAAAAATTAACAATTACTCTATTAAACGGTTTTGTTCTTCCATACATTACTAGCAAATTTAGCATGCATATCTTAACTGTGAAATCAAGCATGCATGCTTCATTCTGTAGCTCAATGTAATTGTGAGACTGAATTGCAATAGTGCATTCAGATGCTGTTGGTTCAAATTCCACAAGTAGCAAATACATATAAAAAATATTAAATATTAACTTCAGCAAACATAGCATAAATGCCATGTTGTTAACTCAATCTGTATTATTTTTAAAAGCATATGTGCAATATATATATATATATATATATATATATATATATTACAATGATTATTTGGAACAATTCTCAGTCCTATTTTGGATTCATAAAAAGTATATTTAACATAAAAGTAAAACTACATTTGTATTGTAGTGATTTATTGCAAATGATATATGATGTTTAAAATGATCTTTTTTTCTCTTACTCCATCACTTATCTCTCTTTTTATTTTTACATGTGTGATCATACTGCTCTGATGTCATCATTTTCTGACAACCAACAAAATGGTTTCCAGCACATGGAGGTTGACCAACCAGTTCAGCTCAGCCTGCTACCCCTCCAATGGCTACTGCACCAACACCCAGCATATTTGGGATGCAAACTGGCAGTATTGCCTCTGCAGTCCCTGCACTACCTAGGCCCTCAACATCAGGTAGCATTACCCAGGCAGCTGATGCAGTGGTACCCCCTGGGAGTATTAGTGGAGTTGTGGATTTCATTACCCACCAAGACCTGCTAGGCATGGTTTGTGAGGTTGCAGAATGTACCATTGGTTCACATCTCATCCATAAGAAGAAAACGCTTTTCAGAATGTTGAGAAAACCAAAATATCAAGTACTCCAACAGGAAGTGGAGGAAGGGGACAGTGATGACAGCTCTGAAGGTGATGACTAGATTTTCATTATCCCCTTGCTTGATGAGCATGGGCCTATGATGTCCCCTCATTATCACCAATCATGGTGTTGACCAAACGTTTGTTTCCCTCACCATTCCTGTCACTATTTTGTATGTCCTGTTTCACCCACTTCCTCACCTTGTCTACTTACCTGACCCTGACATACCTACATCCCTTACCCAACATTCTTCTCTTTTTGAAATAAAAAAACTGGGCACCTGGCTCACAAAAAAATGTCATCCCATACATAGTTCTCCATTTCGCACATGTATCCACTCAAAAAACTTGATTTGGTATAATCTGCTATACAACATGATTGTGTTGATGTCACACAATCTGTGTTGAGGTGACAGCCCAAATTTGTCCATTTTTCTATCCATGTTCATATTACACTGTTAAAGAAGTGAATAGCTATGGTTCTTTCCTAATTCCCTCCAGCAGATTCTTATGTTGCTTACCCTTTGTTCTTCCCCCTGCTTGCCCACCATTTCACCACTTTCCTAGCTACGCCATTTTTCACACTTTAACCTGGTCAAAAAATAGAATCTCTCTCACACGCATGGCAGAAATTCCCCTAATAAAGCTCTTCACTTTTTTGTTCTCTGCATTTGCAGTTTGGCATCACGAACCAATTTCAAGCAAGACTGTATGGCTCTTCCTGTCCTATAGCATACTATGCTGTCCTCTGTGCAATGCTGCCTAAACTTGCTGCACTAAAGAAACACACAGATAAAGCAGAATAAAGGCAATACTGTGAAAAATTTACTGTAACATTTATTTAGACTCAGAGATGCTTAAACATGCAAATCCTTATGTATACGGTTGACATAAATCAATTGACTGATGTTCATTTTTATACAGCACTTCACTGTAATCATTGCCTCTCATGTTTGCAGAAATTATCACATTTACGTATATGATGCCACCCTGACAACATGTGTAAAAAAAAAAAAAATAGATTCAGCTGGATTTGAACCCTGTTTCATCAGTACTCAAAATATGAGCTTACTGCTCTTACACCTGCTGCAACAGGAAAAGCTAAACAGTAGGCATATTTCTTACACTCAGTACTGTCCAAAGTGCTAACGACTGTGCCTCGCCACTTAGCATGTTTCCATATAGGAATTAAAGCCAACAGAAATATTCCTATTTTTCCATCTAAGCAGAGACCCGTGTTTGCTCATCGCTTAACTCCATGCAAATGGAGAAGGCAATAACAGCAGTCATGAAAGTTATAACACAAGATTTCCAATATAAACTACAGTATAAGCACCATAGAATCTGTCAGTTAGTTCTACCATAGCATATGTGCATAAGTACTTCTCAAGTTCAAGTTGTATTCGTTAAAATTGAATCTTGCATATGTAAACACTTTACCATCGATTGCGCAATCCAGTTACTGATTGGCATATCTTACTATGTTTATGGCCCAGTTATTCTTCATCCCATTAAAATCCATGTAACAACACAAAAGGGAAAGGACTTGTTATTGAATGAATATATATTCACTCAGAATCATGTGTGCCCTGCACCTATGTACTTGAAAATGTATATGACAGTCGTAGTTCCAAATGTCAACTAAACTACAAAAATATACACTGCATTGTTACATCATTTAAAGCTTTATACTGACAATAGACATTGAATGTGTCTATACATGTCTTAATGTGGACATCAAGTCATCATAAATATGAAAGCACACACATACACAGTTTCATCTATGCTAATCACAAAATATATCTCTGTGCATGTGTGTGTGTGTGAGTGTGTGTGTGTGTGTGTGTGTGTGTGTGTGTGTGTGTGTGTGTGTGTGTGTGTGTGTGTGTGTAAGTGTGCAATGTATGAAACACATTGAAAAACTGGTGCATATAGTTTCAGAAGCTGTCTTTTAAAGTATAGCTGCACACTGGAATCAAAACAGAAAATCCAAAGTCCATACTTTGCGCACCACTCTCATATTAAGATATGTTATCTACATCATATAATGATGACATCATCATCTACAAAGATCAGTATAACAAGGCAAAAACATACTTAGGTGATGGTGCAAATATTAACTACTGTGCTCTGAGGATGGGAACAAAATAGTTAGGCAGGGGTTAACTTAACATAGCCACATTATTTGTGTGTCTGTATGTATGTGTAAGTGTGTGTGCATAGTCAGAGGAGCATGAGTCTGTATCCTACTGTCAACAATCCAGTCCCATGGAGAAAAACAAATGTTATAGTCATAAATGCCTACATAGCCATTTCATACAGGCCTCCCAAGATTTTCTCCCAAACATACAGTGATGATGTCATCCACTATAAATTGACCAGCAACAGATTAAAAGTCAGACTTGTGCCATGACACTTGCATTAATTACTGTGTCCTCTAGCTTGTGTAACTAGTTAGATAGGGGTTTTAATTTCACTGCAATCAACTAGTGTGTGTGTGTGTGTGTGTGTGTGTGTGTGTGTGTGTGTGTGTGTGTGTGTGTGTGTGTGTGTGTGTGTGTGTGTGCATAGTCAGAAGACCATGAGTCTGTATCCTACTGTCAACAATCTAATCCCATGAAAAACAAATATTTTTACAGTCGTACATGCCTACTGCTATTTCATATATAGGCCTCCCTACATCTTCTCCCATAAATACATTAATGATGTCATTTGCTATTAATTGTCCAGCAGCTTAAAAGTGACACTTGTGCTCTGGTGCTTTTGTTAATTACTGTGTTCTCTAGCTCATGTAACTAATTAGACAGGGGTTCTAACCTCACTAAAGTCAATTTGTCTGTGTAATCAAATGAGCATAAGTCTGTATGCTGCTGTCAGCAATCATACAGTCTCATGGAGAACAAAAATTTTTAGTCTCACATGCCTACACAGCCATTTCATACATGCCTCCCAACATCTTCTCCCAAAAATACACTGCTGATTTCATCAGCTATAAAGTGTTGTCTGACACTACAAAAGCCAGGCTCTTTCTTTGATGCTTGTGCTGTCTTTTGCAGCTTTTGTAACTACATAGATAGAGGTTCTAGTCTAACTGCAGTCAACTGGTGTGTTTGGGTTGAGTTAGTTCCCATTCTGGAGACCATTTTAAAACAGCATGTGGGACACTCCTACTACCATCTTCTTCTCATCAGATACTGCTGGTGTCAGCTGCTGTTTGTGTGTGTATCCATCAGTCTTTTGACAATTTTAGAATGGCATGTGAGTCCACAGCTATGTCAGGCATTCCTCAGAATATATCTTCTTCTTAACATAAACTAATGATTTTATCCTCTATAAAGTGTCCTCTGACAATATTTAAGTCAAACTTTTGCTGTTGCACTAATACTAAGTACTGTGTTCTTCAGCTTCTGTAACTAGATTGTTAGGGGTTTTAATCTAGCAGCAGGCAACCTGAGTGTGTATTCATTGAAATGATGTTTCTGAGACATTTTTACGCCGAGATGTGACTCCACATTCATGTCAGACACTCCTACCAACATCTTCTTCTCGCAAACAAAGATGCTATCTCACTCAATAAAGTGCATCGTGACAGTGTTAAAGTCAGTCATATGTGATGGTGCTAGTGTTACATTGTATGGAATCCAGCTTCTATATCTACACATGTTTATTGTTCAAATGAGACACAGTCAACTACTGTGTGTGTGGTTGGTGGTACATTATGGACATTCTATGATCTTTTGAATCTCTTTTTATTTAACTACCACTTAGGAGAATCTTTAATGTAGCCCCATGAATCCAACATCCCCTTTTTCATCTGGCCGCATAACATCCTTCCTGCAGAGAAGTGGAGGATGTCCTCATCTCAAAAATCCATACACACATCATGAAGCAGAGTTCTTCCATAAACATCTGCAAGCCATTTCCAGACCACTGGATGTGTGATTGCTAATTCTGTCATGGGATGGTCCACATGTCATATGTGGACAGAGGCAGTATGTAATGCAATCAAACAAATACACACATATGCACATAGCCTTACTATCTTCCATTATACAGATATAGCACGTGTGTGCCTTTGTATACCTACCATCATTAAATGCTTTGTGACATACATCAGTATAAAGTCATATTATTTACATGGGCACATAAGTCTTGCTTCATCAACATGTTGTAATGCTGTTATATACAAACATATTACATATTTTCAATTACAGTCTTGTGGAATTCACTACATGCACATTTATGTTGCTATTCTCAAGGATTATTGAGGTGGTCCCCAGCAGCAATGTGTGACCATCAGCATTTATGTCAGTGACTGTTCTACATGAGCCACATCCACCTCATTTGTAATGTGTCCATATATGGTATAAGGCCACTCACACACAGCTTTCCAAAGAAAAACATATAGTCATATGTCAGGCAATTGATGTAATTCCGTGACATTGGTAGAGATGTATGATTGTGTGAACAGCACCACTGTCTAGCACGTGATGCATAACCAAGGTTGCATTTGGAGGTATCACAAATAATTTTTTAAGTAAGTGTGAAATTATGTGGGGAGTTCTCAACTATGAGCATAGCTGTTTGAGGATGCCACTACCCATACTCAGCCAAAGAAAATATACAATCAGCTAGCTGACAGTTTGTATGAAACTTCACCCCCCTGCCCCCACTGACCATCAGCCAAAGTATACATGCACATATTATTCAGCTTATTTTCTCAGGAGAACAGCTCAACTGTGTGCACTCTAATGCTAAAATATGGAATCAATGGGTCTTGATAACATCCCAGGTTGCCTATACAATAACTTAAAACCTGACCTAGCAGACACAGTTGGATACCTACTTAAACACAGCCTCTAGACAGTATACAGCAATAGTCATCCATCGGAACAAGCGGGGACCATCACCTGATCCAGGGAATTATAGACCCATAATCCTGACTGTGCTCTTCTGTGAGGCAGACCAAAGACTAATCATGGACCTTATCAGAAAGGACACAGGTAATCTTCTGACTGTGTATCCATCTATTTTTTCATTTGTTACAGCTGCATCATGTCTGTTTTATTTATTTAACATTTGTTTACCTGGAAATTCTGACTGGGACAGAGTCCATTTTCAGTGGAGGCCAGGGAGAAATGCTCCAGGCACATGCCTTTAGAATGTGGGAGGAAACCAGAGCACCCAGAGGAAACCCTTACAAACCCAGGGAGGACATGCAGACTCTGCACAGAAGGAACCCCAGCCACAAATTGAACCAGAGAACCTCTTGATGTAAGGTGACAATGCTAACTGCTGCACCACTGCACCATCTTGTTATATCTGGTTAACTTCTTCAAGGTCACCAAGGGCATGCATGAGGAAAAAACTGTCACTTTGCATAACTTAACATAGGCAAGGCATTTGACACAAATTCACACTAAGGTTTTACAGAGAAACTGTCTCAAGTGGGCAAAAACACCTACATCACCAAGTGGGCAGACAAATGGATCACAGACAGGGCACATACTGTCGAAGTGGGTAAATTCACCTCTAGCAAGAGTTCAGTAACCAAGGTCATACCTCAGAGTTCTGTACTAGGCCCTTTCCTGTTAAATATATAATTCTCAGAAGTTAAGGCAAAATTAGACATCCTTCTTCTAACCAACATTGTGGATGACTACAAATTGTAGATAATCATTGAATATAAGAATGCTATTGATATACTGCAGAAAATATTAACATGCAAAAATTATTGTTGCCAGAGCCATGGAGATGCAATACACAAACAAAAAGCATAATTATTCCCTCATTGAAAGCAAATACACAAGCTATTTACAGTCTAGACAGCATGCCCCTATAAGTAGACCAAGTGGTACATGATCTGTGTACTCAGGTAGATATTAAGTGGAACTTCCACTAGCATATGCCCACAGTGGTGACAAATCCCTTGCATGTAACACAACTCCTGAGTATGGGCAGGCCATCCACATCAAAGGACATTATAGACTCAGTGTTCTCAGCCATCATCACACCAATAATTGGGTACAATGCGCCTTTTTTTATGTACCTCACCATTCATCTTCCAGGGATGATTTACTCAAGTGTATTACTTTTTCCACAGTGAGCTTCCACACATCTTTTTGATCATACATAACTATTCTTTCTAATGCGTAATCATTAGAAGGTGATAGTGCAGACTTCCCTTTAAGGTGTTCTACAATATGCATTTTGGATTCATCTTCCTGTCATGCACCAAGTACATACACAGTTCACTGACACCATTGATGGCATGGGTTGCATTCTTGCAAGTGTGGATTGTGGCATATGTGTTATGCAACCCTCTCAACTAGCCAGAGTTTCTCATAATTATGTAAACTACAGGTGCAACAGTGTCCCTTTAACAACTTCAAAAAGTGATCATTTTTGAGGAAGGTGTGCTTGATTCCTCTTGTAGATTACTGACAAATCATTGCACTTGTACAAGTGTGTTCATGCAAAAAACATAACTCACAATCACATATTTTATGTCAATGTCACAGACTAATGGTGGTATTATTTTGGTATTGTCCATGACTGTGCCTGCTTCTGTCTACTGTTGTCCATGATCCTGTTGCTAGGTGTCCCAACTGGTTAAGACCTGTGCTGACATTACATTCATATTCAGGCAACTCATTTTGCACATCTTCACAATATGCACATGTGCCCTATTGAATATACTGTCCATGACAAATGTCCTCTCCAGTGATTTAGTCTGCATGTTTATATCACAACCAATCATCCCCATTGATATGTGACCTTGTGTGACAGTCACAAAATATGCAATAACTGTGTGATGATATGAATATATCTGCACAGGAGGTGTAAACAGCGGTACATACTGTATTATTTGCATATGCAATTACTGGTCATGCTACAATTGTCTTGTCTTTGGGGTGTACTTACATTGACATGCCCTTATCTGGTGTATATTACCATGTTTCACATGTCCTCTTCCCCTTTCTTCATTCCTATCCTTCATGTCTGTGGCACTTTTCAATACACACTCTTCCCCAGACTAGTGTATTTATAATGCAGTTTATATACCCTTGATGATAAAATCAAAACCTTTATTTCAGTATGCCAAAAACATGTAGTGCACATTGCACTGACTACACTTTCCTATACAGTGTTATCACTGCATTCATCACATTAATTTTAACCCTGGTAGTCATTGTGGCTGTCCACACAATCTTGAAGAACAAGTTTGTCCATAGGTAAACTTTTCATGTCTAAATGTGTTTATGCTGTGATACCTGTTTTTTGGTCAGTAACACTGCTGTTGCTGTCTATGAAACCTCACTTGTATTCATTTAAGAGCGATGCGGAGCATGGATATGCGATTAATGCTACTGCTCATCACTCAAAATGTAAATTCCGTGCAGGCTTTGAGCTATGCATGCATGGAATTTATTGAATCCCCGGGATAGTTTTCTCTACAGAGAATGCAAGGAGGAGATTGAAGACATAATCGTGTAAATTTATTAGTCTGATAAGAAAGACAAAAATGGAAAAGGCTTACTGAAGCAGAAGTACCATCAAAACAATTCTTAACTCCTTAATGCTTCTGAGCAGTGGAATGTCACACTTCTAACAGCCTGCACACATCATTACTATTCAGAGCATTTCTTTGAAAATTCAAGTTAAAACATTAGCCAAACAAATGTAAATATCTTGTGAACATTAATTGATATCAACATGATATAAAAATCAATATTATAGGTAAAAAAGTACTTTTACAGTGATAATAGTGATTTACAGTCTATGTATTAAGAATGTGATATGATATAATGCACACATATCCAGAATTATACTTTTCTCTAACGTTGCACAAATATTTTTTTTTTTATTTTAGAATTTGTACGGTCTAGACACACAGTGTTAGATCATTTTTGTTCTGCCATATATGATCTTTCACATTATAGCAATAAACTAATTCATTTCTGAATGCTTCTTGATTGATATATTTTTCAGAAATATGAAAACATGCACATATTTTCAATTAACAATGCAAAAATATCTCTCAAGATATGCAAGTTATAGTGCAAATGCCAATAACTATTTTCAATAGCATCAGCTAAGATTTCACCTGATACCAAACAATGGTTTGAAGTCATTTGGTTTTGAAAATATTACTGTATAAAAGAAAAGGTTGCACATGTTCAAAATTATTAGCAAATTAGCAATATCTCCAGTATAGTACATTATGCACAGACACTGATAAAGGATTTTTTTTCTCCCACAAAGACATTTGGCAGCCTACCCCTCAACAATACATAACTCAGATGTGAAAATATGGACACGTGAAAACAGTGTTCAAAATCTTCAGTAAAGGACACCTGAGTTTAGTAGTCGCATTGCCATTTTGTTACTTGGAATGTATCTATTATTATGTTATTTATTTTTAAATGGCAAGGCACACAATAAAGGAAGACAACCCTAACAATGTCAATAGGCCATTAGGACATAAGGATGTTAAATGAAAGTATATAAAAATGCAATAGAGTACATGAATTAATGAAGTAACAATAGATTAAGAATTGAAAGTTACTTCAAATAGCTAATTCATGTTTTACAAAAATGCAAAACCTTACCAAACACGTGGCCATGCTTTTATGTTGTTCACCAATTTATCTGTTCCTAAGTGTTCTGATGTCTGAATGTCCTGAGTACAGACTCTTGCATATTGTAAGGATGCATTTGCAGATATGTTATCACAACTTCATTGTTATTCTTAGTGAGGAGCACAATTCACTGTGCAAAACTTCCTGGAAAGTGCCCATGTTCATGGTGTAGGCAATTTAGAGTTGCATATTGTGTAATAGGCAAAGCTTAAAACTAAGTGATATGCAGCTCATAAATACGAGCAAGCACATACAAATGAGAGAATTACAATATGCAAATGCATGCAGCCAAGATGGAGGCATGATTTAGAAACTTATATATCAGTATCAGTACATGACTGTGAGCATATATACTGTATGTCAAAATGTTCTGATTTTATGCAGGAGTCCATGCAGGAGTTAATGCACTTATTCCACAGCAGTATGTATTATTATCACCACTACCACCATTGTCACCACTGCCACCACTGCTGGCTGTCTTGTGCATTGCAGCCATCTGTGAAAGCATCAGACATATGATCCCTTACATACCCACTACCTGACCAACCATCAAGTATAGACCAGTTTAGTTTGGTTAAGGGTACCATAAGGGTACTTGTTGACTTGCAATCAATTCATGCAGAATCAAATGTATGCATGTTATGCATGTTATGTTAATACCCATGGACAAGTGTCTCTTATTATTCTAGCTCTTGGGACCTATAGTAAACCTGTGGTGACACATTAGGTGTATCACAGTCCTCCACCTTACATATAATTTATTAGCTTGTTAATATAATTCAGCAACATATGGATGACCATATCTGGTTTTCAATGACAGCTGAGGAGAGACCCAACATCATATGCACTTTCTATGTTAGTGCATGTGTGAAGATATTTGAAGGCTGCCAGCCTAGCCAGATATTATTTTGTAGATAATTCTGTCATTTGAAATATTAATTTAAGCCACAGGATTGTTCTCTTAAATGGAAGAAAATGGTGTTAAATGTTGAATGTCAAAAATGTAACAACAATGCACTCTGCTGGAAGAAAGCTGATAAGTCAAGCCTTGTATGACTGCTTGATCTCAAATTTGGAGCCATGATGTCTAAACCAGCAGATTCTTTCTATTATTTTGAGACCAGAGCTAATTGCTAAATTTTACATATATAATGTCTTTAATTAATATGGTTTCCTGACCAGGTGCAAGATCGAAGCAATGTAAATGCAGAGTTTCTGTTTGCCTGGGAAACCAGAGAATTGTTAAGAATGATGTCATCTAAAATGAGTCAGCAGGATGTATTATTAATTTAAAGGACTTTCGCAGAGGCAGAGAGGGAGAGCATTTTGCATTTGTCTTCAGAATTGACCACTCACCAGCACTTGCTTTGCTCTGTCTGTCTGTAAGTAGGATCTTAGAATTTAGTGTTTCTCTTAAGAAATAGATAGAAAATAATAAGTTTAAACTAGCTGTTTTCTATATTGATGTCAACGCTATTCTACTGTATTATTTTAAGCATTTTCCTGTGATCTCTGAACTCTTGACTAGCCCTGTGTAGTAAGAAGTATTGTCTTGTGTTTTTATTATTTATTATTAAATATTTTTAAACCTTTCAACAGTGGCTGTTTTGTGTAGAGATAATTTAAGCTCTAGAGTACATTGCATGTATATAGTGATACTGTACAAAGCTGCTCCAAGTAATTCTTGCTGCTCAGTCACACTTACCATTTTAATAATGACATTACACAGTAATAATTGGGCACCCTTTGGTAAGCGCCTTTGTAGTAGCTGATAAGCAAGGGTCCTGGTGGTAGTGATTACTACCCTATATCCTAGACAGAAGGGGCACAGCTTAGACAGAAGGGGCACAGCTAGTGAACCTGTGCCAGCCTTCCTCAGGAGTGTTTGTGTGGTTGTATATAAATCATATCTCAAAGTGTGTGTGTGTGTGTGTGTGTGTGTGTGTGTGTGTGTGTGTGTGTGTGTGTGTGTGTGTGTGTGTGTGTATGTGTCAGTTACTTGGACATGGACACGAAACACTGGTTTGACAGTGAGACTGCTAGAAGGACTTGGCTTGAGACCCTGGCTAAGGACCCCACTCTATAGCTGTGCCACTGGGGAGTCTTATTGGCGATCTGGAGAGAAAGGGAGAAATCAGCCCCAGACTGACTGTGATCTCTGTATGCTCTTATGGGAAATTGTACTTTACTGAGTGTGTATTTGTTATCCTTCCCAATGTTGATGCCTCTCATTGGTCTTAGTGGTGAGGATTGAGGCTCCTTAATTACTGGGCCAGTGCACAGGCATCACAGCATGTTTTGCTGAGATCCTAGCTGACATAGATTGTACCTGTGATGTAATAAACACAGCATGTGGGTCAGACTCACAAAGATAAGTCAAAAGAAATGCCTGCCACTCCCTGGATTGCCAGATGGTATGTAATTGAGAGGCATTATGTATAACATAGACAAGAATCACCCATTCACTTCTCATGATTCACATTCTTGTCACATACCTAACCTATACCAATTGTTCCTGCAAGATGATCTCCCATATGAACACTAGTTAATCCAGGTACATTACAGATATAATTGATTATATATGCAAAACACTTGTGTTTTAGGTGCTGACAGATATGGTATGGAGCCATGGTTTATGATACTGATATGCAGATCATACATTATGGATGAAACTTCATACAGCACTGCTCATGTGAGACATAAAATATTAAAGAATGAGTCTTTGTACAACTGAATGCCTGAGATGGTTATATAAACACCTCTAGTGGGACACTACAGTATAGGCCATATATACTCAGCAAGATATTTATTTTGTGTGTCGTGCTGCTTCACTTCATCCTATAAACATATCTTACACAACCAAATAACAGCTATACAGTACACATTGGTGCAAACGATGAGGATGACAATGTATCTGCAGCACCTTAACAGCCTAAGCCAAGACAGGCGCATTATATTGTAGCAGTAAAAAACAGAGACATCTGTTTGGTAACTATAACCAATGATAAGTATAACATGATACTGACACATAAAGTGATGCATTCAGTACTACTGTCAGGTTATGTTGACCAGTGTATGGTCTGTGTGTCACACATTACCATTTCAGCACAGGCTAGAGGATGCTTTGGGATAATGTCATTGTCATCATTATTTATCTCGGTGACAGGGTTGGGCACAGTGACAGCTGAGTGCAGCACTACCATGGTAGGGTAGTATTTGACAAGAAATGAGGTCATTAGTCTCAGACTCATGGTGGTGGTTTTGTGTCAGGGACTACTTTGTCCTATGAGAGGGATGCATTACCAGTATGTCACATTCATCTGAATGCCCTGTGCTCACTAGTAGTGTCCATTGAAATTGCCAGACCAGGAATCAAACTTGGGCTGTGGCAGTGAGAGCACCAAATCCTAACCACTAGACCACCAGGGATCCTCCAATTGTGTCATGATTGCATACCTCCTTATAAAGGATGAGGTAGAATTATCGGGATCTCAGACATTTGGAGGTAATCAGTCTTTGGTGAAGTTAGTACATCCAGCACGCACAACTGCTGGGACTTCTACACCTGTGCATGCGGAGGATCTCACCCCTTACAGTGCCACATACAGTGCCACTGTCTTATTAGTCTTTGCCAACACAGATCCCAAAGGAACACCATTACTTACCATCATATTGGGTGAGGACCACCTGCCAACATACCTACAAGGGTTATATCTGTCAATAAATTTGATATCCACCTAACTATGTATTGGTCAGTTTGGTGCTTAATCAGCTTCTTTATTATTTTGGCATGTGATATGGAGACAAAGGCCTTGGCCAAGTCAACATTCCCTGTATGGACAGCATGTCCACTGTCCATGGCTTGTGTTAATTTCTTAAAAAGTTGGCCAGATTCACTGGACAGAATCTACCCTTAACAAAGCCAAATGTGTGGATGTCAAGCTATATAAGATGATTGATATAATAGTCAGTTAGATAAGTTATGGTACATTCCATGGCTTTGCCGATGAGACCAGTCAGGCTTATTGGTTTGTATTTTATGGAGACAGTGGTGGGTGCACCCTTTTAAAGTGGCATAACAACAGCTGAGTGCCATACTTTGGGGGCAAAACCAATGGCTATGCTTAGGTTGGATAACTGTGGAAGATGGTACACTAGAGCATGTTTTGTATTGCTTATTAGGCAGCCAGGTATATTATCAGGCCATATGAATGAGAATTTTTTTTTTGCTTTTAGAAAGTACCATTAGCAAGCCTTCTTTGGCTATGATGGGAGGTTTGAGATTCTTTAGGATATGTGAGCTTTAAACAGCTGTTTTTGGGAGGGAATTTTACACTGAAATTGTTTACAAGCATGCTGGCTAAATCTACTGGATCTAAGAATGTAGTGACATTTGGATGAATGCTGAGCGATGTTGCATGTTATGCCTTAGTTTCCTAACATAGCTAAGGAAGGATTTATAATTGTTTTTATTTTCTGATGCTCGTCTAATTTCATGGAATACCTTAAGTTTAGTTATGGTGCTTTACAGTCCTTTTGATAGCTTTTTAATGATAACTTTGATTTTCTTTTTGACATATAGTTTAAGACGCCTTTTTATTTTATTGTAGTTCTTATTTATATGAGGACCATCAGGCTGGTCTATTATTAATCTTCTCATTTGATTTGGATCTGGTAGGGAATGCCAGGTCAATGCATTTTTCTGTGTGCATAGAGTTTGTTTGTGTAACTGGTTGCTGTGTCAGTAGTTTAGTTATCACAATTAAACTTGCTTTAAGAGACTTCAACATAGAATTGTAAAAGGTGTTTACATTTGAAAACTCTGAACTTTGTGATACTTGCATCTATCTGTTAAGACATTTTAAAGGAAAAAAAAGTTACCAGTTTGTGACTGGATTTAACTGGAGAAACACTAGGGAGATAACCAATACAGATGGCATGTTGGTAAGGACCAGGTCAAGAATATTCTGTCCTCTACTGGATTTTTAACAAGTTTGTCTGAGAGCTTTTGTTTAATAATTCAAGGTATTTTATGGCATAATCATCAGCTGAGGTATAGGTATCCCAGTTTATCATTGGGAAATTAGTCTGCTGGGATAATGGAATTCCTAAGAAATGTACAGTTCATCTATTTAGGAATCTTACATGGTTTTCTGGGAGCATAGAGAGGGTCCTACAACTTGTCAGGATCTGATAGTGGTCCTGTTTATTGTGATTTGGATCTCAGTCAGTTAAATTTTTCAGTCTCTAGGGATCCACCTAGAAGTAATGTTATTTTTAACAAATATGAAGTTTCATTCAGAATTACTATTGGACTGCAAGGTGTGGTAGGTGAAAAAAACATCTTATGGAGTGAGTGCTTTCTGTACTTTTAAGCCAGGTTTCTGCTATAATGCATGCACGCACGCATGTACGCACACACACACACACACGCATGCACACACACACACACACACACACACACACACACACAAATGCAGAACAGCCTCAGGATCAAACAATTTGTCTTTCAGACTATTGCTATTTACTAGATACACATTGGTATGGTATGGTGCTTCATATGTTTCTTTTGTTAGGTTGAGAGATCTATTTGTATCCCTCTCATCCTCTCATTGTAAGACAAAGCTATACATAATGGAGCGAGAAAGGTCAGGTTCATGGCTGCATTTTAAATAGTGCCCATATAAACTTAGAATGTGGTTAGAATAAGGCCCAGGTTCATGGCTGCATTTTAAATATTGCCCATATAAACTTAGAATGTGGTTAGAATAACAGGTATACCATTAAAATGTATTTTATGAAGCATGTAAAGTCTGAAACTCAAATGTATGTCACTACTTAGTGACTTCAATCATCTATGACTTGCCAAGAAACCACAACCTTTCACAAGGAACAAACCAAACCATCTGAACATTATGTGAAAATCTAGACAGTTGAAATGCATGTCCATTTGAAATACACTACCTAAAAGGCACTGTTAGGGCAGCAAAGGCTTTAGTCAGTAGGTGGAAGTCCTGGGATGAAAGGAACAAGCCATCCCTTGCAAAGCAAGAGTGACTCCCTAGCATCTCCTCCTATGCTGGAAAATGTTGAATCCCCTTAGAATGACACCAACAATGCAACTGGTAATTGATGGCAATCATATTTCCCTATACTTTGGCATAATTTGAAGAAAGGAATAATCCCTCTAGAATGACACCAGCTATACAGTATATAGTATAGTAGTTGATGCCAATAATATTATCACAGAACAAAAAGAAAAATTCCACACAAAACCAGGTTCTTACTTGTATTTGTGATATAAATGGCAACCTTTGCCATGTCTGTCTGCATATCCCTCAGTCTATTATGCACACCCACATGGACCACTACCATGGCATAATCATGTCTGTTTGGCTTAAGGGTCTTTATGGCTCTTGATATATCAGAGATTTTGGTTTACAGAGGGAAAATCACTATCGCCGTCTCTTTTCCAGCCTTGTGAGGCTTGTGTTAGTTTGCTCAAAATAGGAGTCATCAATCACTAGTACACTTTTATTAGAATGATGTATAGGTACACTCATTTTGGAGTTTTTAATTACCTGTTGACCATTGCTTGTGCTAGTGTTAAAAGATGTTGTAGTATTTGATTTACACTCAGCCGTAGATGCTCTAGGTATCACAATTAACTTAGGCAGGGACTTTTTAATGACAACATGTGACAGTTTACTGGGTATTTGTGTGGAATGTTGTTTGTAGTACATGTTGTTCACAAGTCCTGTTTGTGAGAGGGAAGCTTCCAGTTTCATTAAGTCTTTGCATATCTCACATATAGATAGCGATGAGCTAAACAATAATGCATTGTCTGTGAGCAGCAGGCAGTTGAAGGTGGACAAGCTGTCCGACCTTCCATTTTAATCATATAATACAATAAAGGAATGTGGATTTATCTGATTAAAAAATAAGTTTAAGTAGGCAGTAGTTCAATAGAAATAATGCATTTATGATATTACAGGAATGTGGCTTAGGGCTTGATTAAAACATGCCTCGTATTTGTAGCGTAAAATGGATATGCAGTATTATGGGAATGTGGCTTAGGGATTTATTTAAAATGGCTGTTATCGGGAGTGTAAGAGGGAAAAATAATAAAGAAAAGACAATCGAGAATAGTTCTTGGTTATCTAAGATACTAATGAGCACAAATCTTGCTAGTAAGCAGTGTGTGAATACAGCTACAGTATCTCAGTGGGTGTGACAATGACTAGATTCATTAGTTTCACACTGGAAGAACCTGTGACTTATATTGTACAACATTGCATGTTGCTGCACAGAGCAGTACTGAACACTGTTTATCATAGCAGAGAAAATAAAAAGCGAGAAGATTACCTAGGAATACGACAACAAATACCTTAAGCCAGAACACAGTGGCAGCTTAATTTTATGCCATATAACTACCCAAATGGTTCTTAGAAGCTAACTCTTAGCCAAAACTATCTGGGAGACTTATAAAACAGCATAAGCGTTAAGGATATAAACAGGAAAACACTAAATCAGATAACAAAAAAAAAAAAAACACTTTAGCAAAGCAGTTAACAGCCAGGTGACTGCGTAAACAGAGAACTTTTTAACCAAACAGAAACTGAATGAAATGCCATTTAAACTGTAAAAGTCACTAGTTGACTGTAAGTGCAACAGAAAACAAGTACTTTTCTGCACTTCAGATGAGGAATTGGATCAAAACTCCAACTTAAGTAATTTCAGAATATCAGATATGTGTGCAACCATCTACACATTTCAATTTCTCTGCCTATCACTACAGGTGATGTTTTTAAGCACTGCATGCAGATCACTAAACCTTAATTTTTCAACAGTGCTATGTATATGTATATGTAGCTTGGGATTTAATAATACATGGCTCAGTACAGCTGTACTGTAGCTGTATAAACACACTGCCTACTAATTACACTAGTCAGCAATGATCTAGTACAAATTATACAATATTACACAAACATCATTGAACTGCTTAAAATTATAGCTATGCTGTTAACCTTTTTCTGTGTGAGCTGTGCAAAGGCACTCCAAACCATGGATAGGACATGTATAAATATGCACTGCATGGCATATTGGCACATGTAGTACCATTAAGCAATGCATGATCATGTAACATTTATTTCACAAATGTGCACCCATGCATTTTTATCAGTCTTATTGCTCCTTGACTTGACTGATTGTGTGGTCGTGACTATATTAGCATCTGTTAAAGGCAGGAGCATTGCTCATTTAAATAGGCAGATGCTTGGCATGATCTAATGTGGGTTTTGTCCAGGGAGTGCAAGCACTCAGAACTTTGTGGATTAATGCAGGCATGGATACAGTGACTTGAAGCAATGCCACCTTGACCTGATTCAGTAATGGAAGCAGAGGTTAGGAACATCAGCAAGACGTGTTTTTGATGTTATCCATGTTCTACATATTTGTTTATCAATGCTTTAGTGTTTATAGCTGTGGTAGCACATAGACTATGCATGTTTGGATGCTACAGAATACAAGATGCTTATCATTCCAGTCTACACCTTTTTTAGGAGTCATTTTAATAAGTGCCACATATCATATTCTTTCCATTTAGTCTCTGATATGCAGATCTAGTGGAAGAGGATGAGGAGTTCCAGAACCAAAGACTCTGCCTGTTGTTACACCATGCTGTACACATTTATTTCTCTCATTGGTGGGTGGGTGTAAAGGTTCTTCTTCTGAATCAAGACAGGAAGTGTCACCTGTACTGTCAGCAAGAGAGGGAGAGTTTTGAGAGCCGAAGCTGGCTGAGTTCTGAATGCCTAACTTTGTTGAATGGGACACTTTCTGGAAAGAATAGCATTTTTACTGCATTGACAGATCGCTTCCATTTGGCCACAAGGGGGCAACCAGCATATATCAGTAAACCAGGAGGGATCTACTTCAAAGTATCAAAAGACCACTTACTTGAATCCCAAGTCATCAAAATGAAAATAGCGAAACCACATTTCTACAAACCAACAAACCATCAAACACGTTCATGTTTGCACTTTTTCCCACTATACTGCAGTCTCAGTATTGGTATATTTAGTGAGGGGGGGGGGTCTGGAGGGTGAAGATCCCCCCACACTTTGATGAGTTTTACTTGCTTTGTTGAATGTATTTTGTTCTGGTGGCCAAGTGGTTACTTTGAAGTAAACACCCCCCGGGAAGACAGTACCTGGGTGTTTTGGGCCATTTTATTGCCCACTAGGTTATCATCCCACATAGCTTTGCTTTCTTTACCCATTCTTACTGTATTATTCTCTGTACTCTGCTCATTGTGCAACCCTCTCCAACACTATAGATCTGCCCTCTGTATGTGTCCATACTTCTTCATCCTACCTTTTTTATGTATCAAAACCTTGTTTGCCTGCATGTTAAAAGTCTGATTGCACCCACTTCCTTTTCTAATTATCTTTTCTTCCCAGTATTACCCATGCATAAACTCCCCATCTACCCCTCTCTTTTTCCATAAAAGGTGTCTATATCAACGAAAAAAATATATACCTTCTAACTTGCATTTCCCTCTTAGTTATCATTGTGTATTTGCCTGTGTTTCTTCTCCCAGAAATGTATCTGAAACAACTGGAGCCCTAGGTAGTCATTGATTCAGTACCCTTTACATCAAAAAATGTCATGCAGACAGTATTTTAAATAATTTAAGAAGCTGCCCCCATTGCTTTATTGAGTATCTACTTCAGTATTATGCTGCAATAAATTGTGCTGTCTTATATGCAGTGAGTCACTTCCTATACTGTGTCTCACATTATGTCATACACATTGGTTATATATGTGCTGGTATTGCATCTCATGTGATAATTGTTGCCAGTCAGTTAATGTAGCACTGTTCAGTTTTAATTTATGTAGTTACAGATCTCAAATGACAGCACTATGCTTTTTTAAATACATCTAAAATGATTCCTTGCTATGATACGTAACAAGACCCTTCAGTCCCATGGCAGCTCAGGCAAGTTGCACATCTTCATGAGTCTCAGACTATGTCTTAGAGTATCACCTGATAAGCAAAATAGATGCCCTCTTGGGAGCAAGGACATGATGAAATTAGTCTGCTGTCAAGTTAATTGGATGTGACCTGGAATTGTGAAAACCTGTTATGTATTAAATCCATCTTATGCGTCGTACAAATGTGTGAGCTCGCTGTTGTAGTCACTAAGTTTCTACCACTGCAAATGCATACCATGAAAGCATTTTCTAATGCCTAGAGTATGCATCTGAGACAGTAGATACTATTACTTTATTTACTGACATTTGATTACTGTGAAAGTCCAACTGGGTAGCAGCCTGTTTTCAGCGGTGGAGTGGGGATAAAGGCTTCAAAGTATTACAAGACATTTTAAGAATTATATTTTTACAGTCTTCAAAAACAATAGAAGAAAAAAACATAATATGAAAACGTTGGTTAAGAGTAGATACAAGCTTAGCCAGTTTATAGACAGATTAAAAGTAAGCTAGTATAATACAAACAGGAATTGTAATACAAAGTGAAAGAAAATCAGGGTTATGGTATACCTAGAGAGAAAGGCAGGACAGAGAAATTGATAGGAGCAAGGAAGTTAGTGAAGAAGGGAGGGTAAGGAGATGTAAGCAATGAGTTGTTATTTGTCCACATTTAGAGATATAATTTTTCCTGGGGTTGAGCAAGAACAGAGATAGCTTTTGGCTAGGAAATCTTTCAAAGTGGTTTTGATGGATGGGAGGGAGGGTATTGACTTGATGAATAGAGATAAGACGTTATAGACCTTAGCAACATGATGTGAGTACAGACAATGCCCAACAGATTTGATAGGTTTGTGGACAGACAGGAGTTTTTGGTGATTGGATCATAATTACCGACTGGGAACATAGTTGTGTAGAATGTTACTTAGTGCTGGACAAGCAGATGGATTCTGCATAATTTTATAGGTGGTAAGAAGCTGTGTATATGTTAGTTGATAAAGTAGTTTCACCAATTTAGGCTTCTTAGTGCTATACACTGGTGGGATCTGAAAGGGGTATTTGCTGCAAATTTAGCAACTTTGTTATTAGCATTGTTCTAGTTTTGATTTTTGTGATGCCTGACGGTTAGTAAGGATGGGAGCCTCACAAAGAAGTGCGGGAAGGAGATAAATATTGACAAGTGTAGCCTTAGTTGTGCCAGTGAGAACATGTTTGGCTCTATAAAGCATCCCTAGTTTTCGATGAGTTTTTCTTATGCGATTTTGTATATGCAAATTGAATTTAAGGTTATCATCCACTGTTATCCTTAATAATTTGCTATGAGAAATTACTTCAATGGTTATATTAATAAGAGAGAGGACTTTAAATTTTGTTTCTTCGTGGGAGAGGAATTTAGGGAAAAAGCTGCAAAGCCAAGTTTCAGTTGCTGTTAAAGCTTCCTACATAATTGTTTTGGAGGTGTGCCACACTGTCAGATGTGCAAATCAGTGTGCGGTCTTCTGCATATGTATTAGAATGGCTTGTTATGTGGATATGTGGAGGATGTTGGTGGGAACTTTAAAGAGGAGGGGACCAAGGATAGACCCTTGTGGTACACTGGCATTGACTATGAGGTATATAGAGAGGGTGGAGTGCAGTTTTGCTGACTGATATCTATTGGATAGATAGGTGTTGAACTATAGAAGTGTGGACTGGTAGAGACCTAATGAGGACATTTGAAGTAGAAGTTTTCTGTGACAAACTGTGTTGAAGGCTTTAGACAAGTCTTAAAATAAGGAGGAGACCAATTTGCCTTTATCTGTACCTTTATTGACAATATCTATATAGGTTAGAAGTGCAGTGTTAGTAGTATGGCCAGGATGGAAACCATGTTGTGTGGGGGGACAGGAGATTTCATAGCAGGAGAAAGTTTAGCAATTGTTTTTGAATACATTGTTCAAGTATTTTGGAGAGATGAGATAAGATTGCTATAGATCTAAAGTTAGTGATGTCTCTTGAATTTCTTCTTTTGTGTAGAAGGATAATGTGTGACTTTTTCCAGAGAAAGTGGATGTGGGATTCCTAGACTGACCTATTTATAAGGATTGAGACAGGATCGACATTGCTACTGGTTGCTATTTTAATGTATTCACTAGGAAGGTCATCATCTGAAGTAGATCACGGTTTGAGTTTCTTTAAGAGTAGTTTTATATAGGATGTAGGCATGTGTTTGAAGGTGAAAGTGGGTGTGTTGATATGTGACTGATGACAGGGTCAGTATTAGATGCTGAAAAATCCTTGGTTAGAGATGCTATACTAGCTATAAAGTAAGAGTTGAACTGCATTTTGGTTTAGAGTGGTGAGTTTTTGGGAGAGGGGTTGGGATGGAATTTTTGGCTGGGATGCAAGATTTCTTTAATGGATGTCCAGAATTTTTTAGGGCTGTCTTTACTCTTATTCTGAAAGTTATTTTAGTATAGTATTTTTGTCTTCACTAATTTGCTTTTTAGTACCATTTTGAAGCAGTCTGTAGTTATCAAGATATTGTGGTGATTAATTTGTTTGCCATTTTTTACAAGCTTTTTTCTATCATGCATTAGCATTCTACTCTTTTTGGTTAGACAGATGGCATCATTTGTTTTTAGTCTCTTCATTTTAGGAGGCGCAAGGCTATTTAGGATACTCAGCTGTACTGAATTCCTTTGCAGTGTCATCTAAGTGGAGAGTTTTTAAGAAGTTACTGTTAAAAGATAATGAACATTTTTCTGGTGCAAACCTGGAAAAGCAGTGTGTTGTTTTATAAACATGCTGTTTAAGTGGATGTGTGAGATGTCTGGTTGAATAGCTTAGGAGATGATCACTGTGACAGTCAGACATTGTACTTCAGGTGGTGTATTTGCTAAGGTCCGATACTAGGACCCAGTCTAATAGGGAATGTCATGTCTTGCTATAATGTGTGGGAGAATTTATTAGTTGTGTCAAACCAAATAAGTTTATGCTTGATGTAGGGGAGCTAGAGTTATGTCCAACTAATTGACATTCACATAACCTAGTAGTATTATTTCTTGTGGAATTGTTATGAATATCCAATGTAATATATATTCCTCTATAGCTGCTTTGTCGACAGGAGGGATGTAAAGAACAGTAAAACATATTTGTTTATAATGTTTTAATGCAGTCAAGCTGGAGGCTTATAATTTATTAATTTCAAGAAAGCTAAAAGAAGCTCTGCTGAACTGAATTTTGGTATTGGTTTGTTGTAAGGGGAAATGTGGTAGCTGTTAGGAAATATTAAAGCAGTACCACCAACTTTTCTCTTTATATGGTCATTATGGGTGATATTATAACCTGTAGGTGAAATTTAGGAGTCATCCATGCTAGGCTTGAGCCAAGTTTCAGTTACAGTGAGAATATCAGGCTTGTGTTGATTAATTCAGGTATGCTGCTCAACAATTTTATTTCTTATGCTTCTAACACTATGCATTCTGACATTTATTCATTAACTACTGGAGATGTTATTGCTCATCTGCAATATTTTTCCATGGAAAGATAACAGTTTTTATTCCTGTGAAGCCCTGATACTGTGTTAACTGTCATGGCTTTGTGCATGATAGACTTATTGCTCACCTTGACACTGTGCTCTGGCAATACTCCCTGTTTTACCTTCTTTGTGAAAGCCTTACTTTAGAGTGGTTCCCCTCACCTGCTTGGCTACCAGGATTGTTTTTGGGTATCAACGTGTATCCTTGTCATGTGAATTTTATGCAGATGTGTATGACATAGCATGACAATGGTCTTTTTTTAAGTCTCATTCACATTATTTATATAGAAGGTTGTGTTTTTGTATGTAGTTCAGTAGTACATAGCATTGCATTGTTGTTTGCATATTACATAGGGCCAGTAGCAAATGACCTTCATGCTGTAGGGAGTAGGAAATGGCATTCATACTGTAGGGATTGTCCTTTACTGGGAATGTACTGTAATATGGACATATGCAATGGTCACAAACTCTACCCCGGATTCTCAAGATCAGTGTAAGGGATAATGTTGGCAATATGGCGGCCAAGCAATCCACTTATGTGCTTGTTTGACGTGTGCGAGCGTTATAACACTAGTGCTGCATGTTCCTAGCCCCCCGTATCAAAGTACCCCATCTGCAGGTGAAAGCCATGCAAATGAGGTAAATCTGACATCCAGGAAGCAGGAATCAGGGTGTGCAGGACTAGTGTAATATGCAGAAATGTGCTCGGTTAGTAACTGAGTACAGTACTGCAAAATCCAAAATGGGGACATGACAGCTCCAAATAAAGGCTGCATATCATTGATGAAGCATGCCAATGGCCAAGTATAAGGCCATTGGCATTGCAAACAATGCAACATGTACAAAATACAACTTTTATTATATGTCTGCCGATCACGGCTGTTGAAGCATAGGGCAGTGGCGCGCAAACAGGATCGATGGGGAAAGAAGAAAATAAACCTAAAAAAGGCAGTCTAACTAAAATCAGTATTCCTCCATGCAGGTCAATGGTAGGCAAAGACAACCTGGCCAGTGAATAGTGGTTGCTAAGGGGGGAGGCACAGTGTGACACATGTAACTATGCATTAGCAGGCAATCCTATGCAAATGAGGGGAAGGACAGTGAATCCCAGTTCTTCCCAGCATGAGAGGCAGGTCCCAACAGGGTAAGAGTATGAATAGCTGAGTGCAAGACTAGGAGATAGGTGACATCATGGGTGGGTGTGTCAGGCATACTGTAAGTGGATTGGAGCCCTGTGGCTCGGGTATGCTCCCAGCTTAGCACAACCAAGCTAGGGGGTGTGTCTAAACCTGCAGAGCACTCTTTACAAACTGTAAGCGGGTGTGCGCCCTACGCACCGAGATTTACAGGAAAAAAAAAGAAGTTAAACCAGGAAACAGCAGCAGTGTGCACATCCGAGTATGCTGATTGCATGGCGCGGCCTCGGGTCCAAACAGAAGGGCAATGGGAAGAGAAATCAGCAATAGGAAGTTAATCAAAGAGAACTAGCATAACTGGCAGGTGAAATGTATCAGAAGCAGCCAATTACACAGGCAGCAGCCCAGCCCACTCCAGAAAACTGCTATAAACTAAGCAAACACCTTCTCACTGGTGTTTCCCACACTCTACACCACCGGTGTATACAAGCGAGGAAATTTTAATAAACAAACCTAAAAAATGAGAAGGGCTGCAGCAGGCAACATAGAAAAACATGAGGCTGAGGGTGGTGAGGATGTGCATGCTGCTGAACAACCCACAGTGAGGAGACGGAGAAGAGTGCACAGACCTAGGGTAACCTACTAGGGGCTATATGAGCTGGAGATAGTGGGGTGCTATAGGATGGACAGAGACCTCCTACAGCAAGTATTTGAGCTGTGCCGACCACACCTGACACACCAAACCAAACAAGGGGAACCCATCCCAGTGAATACCAAGGTATGTGTAGGCCTAGGTATACTAGCCACAGATACCTCCCAAAGCACAACTAGGGATAACCTGGATATCTCACAGGCATCAGCATCCAGAGTACTTCACCAGTTTCTTGATGCCATGTCAGCACATGCCAGTGAGCAGGTATATTTCCTCAACACCCGTGAGGTGTTGACCAGCAATATGCATCTCTTCCACCAAATAGCATAATACCCTGGGGTAGTGGGTGCTATAGACTGCATGCACATATGCATCAAAGCACCACCCGTTGAGCAGGGTAGGGCCTACATCAACCGCAGGGGCATCCCTTCCACCAACTACCAGGTCATATGTGATGCCCAGGGCATTATAATGAATGTGTGCATTGGCTGCCCTGGAAGCTATGACGATTCCCACATATGGCATCTAATGCAGCTGAACCAGAGATTTTCCAGTGGGGACATCCCCTATGGTCACCTAGTGGGGGGTGCTGGGTACACACTGGAGCCGTAGCTGATGACACCCATCAGAAATGCACACACACCTGAACAACAACACCATAATGAGGCACACGCACAGGCCAGACATATAATAAAGCATGTGTTTGGGATGTTCAGGTCATGGTTCCAGTGTCTGGACACATCCAGTGGAGCCTTGCAGCATGTACCAGCTACATGTACCCAAATTGTTATGGTATGTGCGATGCTATACAATATGATCCTGCGGAAACAGCTGCAGCAGGAACTGCATGGGGCAGAGCCACATAGCCCCCCCACCAATGCCAAGGCCTGCACAGACACAGAGTGACCCAGAAGAGGAAGAACCTGAGCCTGCCCGAGTAGGCAGAAGGAGGCGTGCCCAGTATACCCTTGCCTTTGCAAAGAGGCAACTCATAGCACATGCGCTGACACAGTAGGGTCCCAGGAAATAACACTGCTCTCTGACTCGCACATACAGTAAATGGATGCTAAACATGTCACCACCTGTGCTCAACCATGTATAGGGAGTGTACTATGCACATCCAACATAGGCAGCCCTCCAGCACCATCCGCAAGTCTGGTGCACCCACAAGGTAAGTCAGTCAACCTACCAATTGCCAAATGGAGTAGAATGTGTTGTCACCTGTAGCTATGGTATGGATGTGAGCATGCAAGGGAATTGGGTGGCTGAATGTTATGGCAGCAGACAGTAGACACCTATAGTGACACCCAGACATGTGTAACACATACTGGAGTCACCATAGTAACCAGTACTACACAGGGGGACAGAAGCAACTGCAGAAAATGTGCTGTGCGAAATGTGTGCCCATATAACCCGCACATGCCAGCCAGGATGGTTCACATACCCAACAACAGTCGTAGACAGCAGCACAGGTGGACACAAAGCCAAACAGGGCCTGTGCCATGGCCCCAGAATGATGGCTAGGGTAACCCCACCCCAGGCCTACATAGACAGACCACAACAGGGCAGGCAGTAGGATGCCAGTTCTGAAGGGTAGGACGTCAGACAATAATATGTAGGGCAACCAAAGCCACAATCTGCAGTACACTGGTGTGCCTCTAGACAGGATGATAGTTAACAATACAGAATGAAATGGAGTACATGACAAACCAGTTGTAGCAAATGTGTACAAGTATCACTTGTGCCCCCCCATCCTACATAGCAATGTAATGACAGTCAGGTGTGCCCCCCCACTCCCATGTGGACATGTAGAAACAGTCAGGTGTGCCCCTACCCTCACTCCAGCATAGAAATGTAGTAACAGTCAGGTTTGCCTCCCAATCCTGTGTAGAAATATAATAACATGCATGAGTAAGTATAATACGAGTGGAGCAGAGATTCCCAGAGGTGCCCAAGGTAGCAGGATAGGTTGTAGCATGTGCACAATATGCAGGTCTGTGTGTGGTAGGATGGTGTGTGTTCCACATTGTGTGAGAGTGGTCAGTATGTATGAATGTAGAGGTAAGGCCTGTTGGCCATTGCCCAGTACTGCTGATGACAGGGACAAACCCTCACAACTGCAGTGCCAAGGACAATACCCACCAGTATACCACCTTCTAGCAGTAAGCCAATGTAAATGTATGGTGGTAATATGTGTCACCGTCTGAAAGACTGTCATGGCATGGCTGTTGGGCTAGATATACAAGTAGTACACAGGGGAAAGTACCCCAGACATACAGTTTACATTGTATCACTGTGAAATGGAGACACCCTTGAAATTGTACATACAGGTATGCATTACAGCAACTGGTCCTGTAGTAGGGGATACCGGTGATGTCCGGCTGAACACCTGCAGATCACAAAGGACGTAGGACTGATGTATTAGGAAACAGCTGGTGTACCTGCACATGCCAGCATACCAGGAATGCCCCATGCATATCTGTGTGTCAGATGCAAGTACTGTCCATAGCACACATGCACCCAGCTCACACAAAAACCACCCACAGGTACCTCTCTGGCCATATCCTTGCTGTGGGGAATGGGTACAGTATGACCCCCTCCTGTGCATGGCAATAGTGGAAGAATGCAGCATGCAGTGCAGGTGTCCCATGCAGGTGTGTCCCTAGCTGTACGTAGCACCCTGCCAGCATCCACCACCAGATCAAGACTGATAGAAAGAATTTGCATGAACACCTATCACACCTACCCTGTCACCCCAGGGGAATATACTGTCTGGTGGTCTGCGACTGTAGGCCTGACAGAATGCAACGGCCTGCCACATGTGACCTGCAGCAACATCTAATGCCCCACAGGCCTCTGCCAAAGGCCTGTGTCTCACATCTCACACATACTGCCAATGCATGTGAAATCATGGACACCCAAATAACAACATAACACACTCCACATAAGCCATATGCAAGGCCATGTGGACAAACCACAGTACCATGTTCACCATGTCCCACTGCATGAACTGTAGACCAACACTAACACACACCTATGATGGGGTGATACCCTTAGGGAAAGTATCAGAGAATGTATGCATAATGTCTGGAAGAGGTTAGAATAACAGGGGGTGGGTGCATGGGCAACATGGAATGGGCAGGGTCTGACACCAAGCTGTGTGCCCACACTATCCTGGCTGCAAACACATAAATGGGTGGCAACACACCTGCCCATACACCACAATAGTGTTAATGCCCTGACCCATGGCCCCTGCCTCTGGCCAACCTCAGCGAATATGTACAGCTGTGAGGCATTGCCACAGCAAGATAAGCGCAGACTGTCTTGTCAGTGGGTGTATAAGTATGGGATCCCCCTCCAGCACTCTACCAAGGTGGTGAACCAAATACACAGACCCAGCAGCAGGGGTCTGCAGCTCCCCCTCCAGAATGGCATAACTTACCATGAATACATAGATGTCTGCCCACAATACTGAACACAACTGCAGTCACCCTTGTCCCCCAAGACAGCACTGTGAGCAAGAATGTCCACCTGGCAGTACATAGAGACAGACAACATCACTGTGTATAACAGTACACATGTCTGAATATCTCTGCTAACAGTGATACCATGTGGCTGAAGCAGCACAGACACAGTCACCTACAGTACACACTACCCCCTGCACAGTTTGTCCCCATATTGCCAAATGATCGACGGATACCCAGCAGAAACACCTTGCTACCTGTAGGTGTACAACACAAAGGTCTGCACTGGAGTACAAACTACATAGTATTGATCCACACATTCTATACATAAGGGCATGCTGAGCATGCTCACACACTTAGAGAAATGAAGGCAATGTCAATCAACAACATACTGAAAGGTCATACTGGGCATGCTCACACATGTAATCAAAAGAAGCCCATGTCTGCAAACAACAGTGGACCAGGCATATCTGTCAGTTGCAGATGTTAGTGCAGACACTCCTCAGTATGCACCACTCATGCTTTGCACACACAGTGGATAGGAATACATGCATATATCCAAGGACAATACACTACAATAATCCAAACGTACACGTACATAGATGTGTGGGAGAGAGTGACTGTGACAAGGAGCCAAACATTATGAGGCTTGTCACACCCAGCACGCAACCAAGTGACTACAACCACATGATGCTCAGATGTCACTCACTGTGGACATTAGCCACCGGCATCTGTCAGAATTACAGACTATGTGGTTCAAGTGCTAGCTGTGATACATGACTGTACAAGGAAGTAGTCATCTAACAGCTGTATATACGTACCTGTGGAATATAACTCTGTGTGTGCCCGCATGTGGTGTGTCAACCTCTAGATGAATGGATTATGGCCCATGCACACACATACTGCCCTTCACATAGCCCTACTATGAAAAACCCGCTGAGGTCATCCACTTTGAAATACACCCTTGGGAAACGTGTAGCCCAGTAATCTCTGTAGCACGTCCCGTAACTGCGTACTGCTGTAGTGTGATAAAGTAGCTAGGTAGGTGTTCTAACATCAGATGTGGCAAGTGTGTGCGTTAGTGTGCATGTCTATCTGTGTAGAGAGCAATGCTTTTTATGGTAGCCACACTCCTTACAACCCCCATACTCAACTTTAGCAAGGCTGCTGATGTCATCCACCTAGAAATACACCTTAGGGAAGGTTGTAGCCCAGTAATTACCTTAGCGCATTCCGTAACTGAGTACTGCTCTAGCGTGATAAAGTAGCTAGATAGGTGTTCTAACCCCAGATGTGGTAACTGTGTGTGTTTGTTACTGTGTGTGTCTGTCTGTCTCTGTGTAGAAATCAATGCATTTTAGTGTAGCCACACGAATTACAATTCCTATACTCGACTTTGGCAAGCCTGCTGTAGCGCATCCCGTAACTGAGTACTGCTCTAGCATGATAAAGTAGCTAGGTAGGTGTTCTAACCCCAGATGTGGTAACTGTGTGTGTGTGTTAGTGTGTGTGTCTGTCTGTCTCTGTCTGGGTAGAAAGCAATGCATTTTATTGTAGCCGCACAAATTACAATTCCTATACTCGACTTTGGCAAGCCTGTTGATGTCACCCACCTAGAAATACACCTCCAGGAAGGCTGTAGCTCAGTAATCACCATAGCTGCATACTGCTATAGAGTGATAAAGTAGCAAAGTAGGTGTTCTAACCCCAGATGTGTCAACTGTGTGTGTGTGTGTGTGTGTGTGTGTGTGTGTGTGTGTGTGTGTGTGTGTGTGTGTGTGTGTGTGTGTGTGTGTGTGTGTGTGTGTGTGTGTGTGTGTGTGTGTGTGTGTTAGTGTGTGTGTGTGTCTGTATAGAAAGCAATGCATTTTAGTGTAGCCACAAGAATTACAATTCCTATATGCGACTTTGGCAAGCCTGCTGATTTCACCCACCTAGAAATATACCTCAGAGACGGTTGTAGCCCAGTCCTCACTGTAGCGAGTCCCGTATCTGCGTACTGCTGTAGAGTGATTAAGTAGCTAGGTATGTGTTCTAACCCCAGATGTGTCAACTGTTTGTGTGTGTGTGTGTGTGTGTGTGTGTGTGTGTGTGTGTGTGTGTGTGTGTGTGTGTGTGTGTGTGTGTGTGTGTGTGTGTGTGTATGTCTGTCTGTCTGTCTCTGTCTGTGTAAAGAGCAATGCATTTTAGTGTAGCCACATGAATTACAATTCCTATACTCAACTTTGTCATGCCTGCTGATGTCACCCACCTGGGAATATACCTCTGTGAAGGTAATAGCCCAGTAATCATCGTAGCATGTCCTGAAACTGCATACCGCTGGAGTGTGATTTAAAACTGTGGCAGGGTTCCATCCTCACCCATGGCAATTCTGGGTGTATCCTGGCAGATAGGTTCAGTGCTAACTTTACCTCTTTCTCATCCCCTAAAGGGCCCATCTCTATAGCGGAAGAATGCAAAGTTCCTGTAATCACAACTGCACAGGTAAAAAACACACTCTCCAAAGCCAAGAACACAGCATCCATGGGACCTGACAACATCCCAGGCTGTGTTCTACATGAACTACAGAATGAACTGGCACCCCACCTAAGTACCATGTTCAATCATAGCCTCACCTCAGGCTTTCTGCCCACTGAATGGTGCACAGCAATGGTTATCTCACTCCACAAAGGGGGAGCCAACACGGACCCCGGGAACTACTGCCTCATTAGCCTGACAAGCCTTGTCTGCAAAGCTATGGAATGTATCATCATGGAACTTATAAACAATGACATTGGTAATCTCCAAACTCTGGACCCTTCCCAGTTCAGGTTTGTAAAAGGCAGATCATGTCTCCTAAACCTGATAGACTTCTTTGAAGTGGTCACCGAAGCCATAGATGAGGGTAAGGTGGTTCACACAGCCTACCAACATCTCGCCAAGGCTTTTGACACCATCCCCCACTCTGGAATTATAGATTAACTTACTAAACTAGGTATAAATCCCTATGTCACAAGATGGGTTGCCAACTGGCTCACTGACAGAATCCACACTGTGAAAGTAGCAGACTCTAAATCCAACTTCAGACCAGTGATAAGTGGAGTACCACAGGGTTCAGTCCTAGGTCCACTCCTGTTTGGTATCTACTTCTCTGAAGTACAGGTTAGCACAGAAGGTCTTTGGCTAACAGGGCAGATGACTGCAAGCTAGGAGCCATAATCAAAACTCCTAACGATGTGGACATCCTGCAAAAGCGCCTAACTGAGACAGGTGCCTGGTGTCAAAGCCATGGCCTCAAGCTCAATGCCAAAAAGTGCATTGTCATTCTTTTTGGTAAAAACTCTGTACCCATGAACTACAACATAGGCGGTAGTCTACTTAACACCGAAAGTGTGATAAGAGACCTTAGGACACAGGTGGACAGTAGTCTCTCCTTTGATAATCACATCACCACAGTAGTCAGGAAATCCTTTTAAGTGGCACACCTCATCACAAAAGGCTTCTCATCCAGGAAAAAAGAGGTCATTGTTCCCCTTTACTCATCGCTCATTAGACCCATTATAGAGTACAATGCCCCTTTTGGTATGTACCTCTCAAGACATCTACAACAACTGGAAAGGCCACAGAAATACCTCACAAAGAGGATTACCAGCCTCAAACAGATGCCCTATGCAGACCGTCGCAAAAAACTCTAGCTTTACTCTGTCACATATCGCCTACTCAGAGGCGATCTTTGCCCAACATACAAAGCTATGTCAAATCCAGAGCTGTTGGACATGCTCCACTTAAAGAAATTCCAATCCTTCTGAGCTACATGCTCTAGGGACCTAAACCTTGTCACCACAATAAACAGAACATGCTGGAGGGATAGATTCCTGTCCCAGAGACTTTCCAAACTCTGGAACAAACTACCTGTCTATATCAAACAAAGCTTCTCATTAGCACTCTTCAAGAAAACTCTTGATGTTTGGATGGGAGATAGGAACTATACCTTGGGGATCACTTCTGTGGCTCTGCTTGACAGGGGCAAAGGAAAATCATTTTCTTGGGTGGCAAAAGGCATGGTACCATTTGGCTAGGATTTTATAGGCCCTAGGGCCAACAGCATAGTACCTACCTATGAAAACTATGAAACTATGAAACCTATGTCTGTATATAGAGCAATGCATTATAGGCTAGTCACACACAGTACATTTCAAATGGCCCACTTTGGCAATCCAGCTGATGTCATTCTTTGTGAAATACAGATTTGGGGAAAGAGTTTCCTACTAATCCCTGTGGTACATCTTGTAACAGCTCCATGCTGTAGTGTGGTATAGACCTCTGTCAGGGGTTCTATACCAACACATGTGGGTCATGGATGTTCGTGTGTGTCTCACTGTCTGTGTAGGGAGCAATGCATTTTAGGGTAGTCACCCACAGTACATTTCAAATGGCCTACTTAGGCAATCCTTCTGATGTCATTCATTGTGGAATACACCCTTGTCGAAGGAGTACTTCAGTAATGTGCCTGATTCATACTATAACTGCATAGTGCTGAGGTGTAATAAACTAGTGAGGTAGGGGTTCTACTTCCGGACATGACAGGTGTGTGTGTGTTCATATCCTGTGTAGATGTGGTTATGAGCCTGTGGCCAAAGTGGAGCATGTTTTGCATAAGTCTTATATGGTGGTCCTACTATATAGCACAATGTCCACCGTACAGGGATAACAGATGTGAAATAGCTGAGAGGCTGAGGTGCAAAGCCATACCCATACATGTGACATCAAGGCCAGGCCATCACATTTAGCAACCCCAGTATTACCCAGAGCACACTCTCAACACGTCTCAGATGCACACACATGCCTAGGCAACAGACAATATGTGGGTAGTACACTGCATATTGAACACTGATAGTAACCATGGAGTTATAGCAGTGGGCTACAGAGGGCATGTCCCCTGTCTATCTGTCCAAGATGCACATACATGCTGACAGTGCACCTTCCCTATATTCCCCAGTGGACACCTGCACCATCTGTGGTGCCATCATATGTATCCCACAATGGACATACCATGCCTGACAGCAAGCCCTGTATGGACAGTTGCTACTGACATCAGGGAATGCTGTCAGCATGCCATCAATGTAGGTGCAGGTAAACCTTCTCCCCATTACCGGTCCCTGCCACAGGGGGCAAGACTGGCACATATGATGGTAATATTTGTGCACAACATGGGCCAGACACCCCAAGTACAGATCCACATGTCACTGTACATGCATGTGGGAGATGTGCACATCCCAGACACTGTCCATGTCATGGAGAAAGGAACACATACATGGCCAGCGATGCACAGCACTGGCCACACACAATAGTCAGCCAGGTGACTGGATGGGGGATACAATACCCACCTGTGTGGGCAAGCACGAAACTACAGCTCTGAGACACAATGCAGACCATTGTCATGTGGCCTGATGCCAAGGTATACCCATCACCTACACTTGTATAGCCTGCTGCTACATTCGACCACCACACACCCATGCAGACATGCACATGCATGTCAGTACTGGCACTGTGTGTGTTTGTCTGTGTGTTGTATGGTGCGTATGTTCACAGCCACACTCACTACAACCCCCATGTGCATACAGAAGCATGCTATCAGATGTCAGACACCTCCTCATACCCTTTGCCCATACCACCTCCATATGACCTGTGTGGTGCATGTGGTACCTGCACAGTGATGTGTTATTGCAATCTCGCTACTAATGTGCTGTACCCTTGGCCCTGCCAGGTGTCTCAATGTGTGCATGTCCCTGTGAGAGTGTGGCTGTGTTGACGCTGGCACCTGTTCATGCTGACAAGCATGTGCACATCACCTACCGTATAGCTACCATATACCTGTTGCAGATGTCACGCACCATCACAGATATGTTCTGAGGGCTCCACAACAGGTAAGCCATGTGGCACATCCAGTAATTTACATCGAACTGTGAAAGCAGTACATAGTTGTCAGGGGTTTGATACCCTGTGCTGGTAGGTGTGTGACACAAGCAAGCTGCAATTTTACTCCACCTCCCCTCCCTGACATGTCTTTGCCTCTGTCTGCCACTCCCACTCCCTCTCTGGTGGATGTGGAGGCCTACATCAGTTTTGCTTAGGCAGCAGCATGTGTATTTTAAGTGATGCTCATGATCAGCTGATGGCCTCTGCATGAATCCCAGCCCTCCCCTAGCTGATTGCATGTGGAACAGCTGTGGTAACAGTCCCATAGCCAATTGCATGGAAACACACTCCGATATCTAGGAACATCATGTTGGTGTTGGCCCTTGTCATTCACTGTGAGCAGGAACTAGATCCATTGGTTGACAACCAGCATCTGTGATGGATTGGGGATTTACCTTCAACAACACACACTGTGGAAACAGGGCAACACACAGGAGGTGCATGTGCCTGACCCACCTACAGAATGTAAGTGCTGCTATACTGCATGTGGCATACTGTTGGTTTAACAGTGTGTGTGTGTGTGTGTGTGTGTGTGTGTGTGCGTGTGTGTGTGTGTGTGTGTGCGTGTGTGTGTGTGAGTGTGTGTGTGTAGATATGTCTTTCGTACATGTCTCCATACCTGCCATGTCAGTTCCATGTTTATGTGGAATCCCCATCTGCAGGGTCATCTGCAGACAGGGCAGTGTGTTGTGCCACTGGTTCCATGTGTTACCTATGGAGCATCTATCTGTGGACTGCAGATGATAGTGTGAGGATTGCAGTCTGTAGATGGTGAAAACCATGACAGTTACTGACGTCTTATCCCTCACAGGACATATGTTGCCACAAACCCTGTTACAACGGTAAATGTATGAGGTTATCACAGCAACATGTCATTATTGGCCCTGTGTATGTGCTGCCAGCCACAACTCTGCCAACCTGTGTACATATGTTGTGCATGACGTGGTGTGCATATTTGCTGTACACCATAATTAGTGTCATCATATCTGCTAACATGCTAGTGAGATATCAGACCTCCCCACATATTATGTACAGTAGGGTTTATAATTTGATGACATAACCTGGACATTTTGTGGATGTTTGTACAGTCCTACATGTGTGTGGGCATCAGTGTTACAGACAGCAGGTAGCAATAACTTCTACAGGAGAACCGGCACACTCAGGGAAGCTACATATGTGTAGAAGGTTCAGGAACTACAGACAGAGTGTGAGTAGAGCTGTGTTATGCTTTTTATAGTACTGGTGTTACAGGGTGTGTGTGTACATACTACTTCACCTTGGAATGCAGTCTGTCTGCATAGCCCTCAACTGTGGGCCTATCTTCTTGGTGGCCAGAGGTGTAGCTAATTAGTGTTGTCTGTCCACCACACAGGTCCTGTGTCTGATATCCCACTGGCAGTGTGTGTGTGTGTGTGTGTGTGTGTGTGTGTGTGTGTGTGTGTGTGTGTGTGTGTGTGTGTGTGTGTGTGTGTGTGTGTGTGTGTGTGTGTGTCTGTGGAGTGCTATCAGTACATGACCTACATATCATGATTTGCACATATGACATGCTGTGGGGGGTGTTCCATAGTGGGCTGTGAGTATATCACACTGCCATTGCTGCCATCAGTCCATGTCTGTTGTATCCCCCACACATATGGTGGGGCTGGGGCCATATATGTGTGGGTGTTACCTACACAATACGTGCATGCTCTTATGCACTCCAGAGGCCAGTGTATGCCTTATATTCCTGTGTTTGTGAGCTTATATTGTTGATTGCACTTGTGGGCTAAAGTATTGCTTAAAAGTAACTAACAGGCTAATACACTCAAGTGTACTAGCCTTTGATAGCAATTTAGTCGAAAACAAAGCATTTACTGCATTTTTTCCTGTCTGTTTGAAAAAAAAAAAAACCCCAAAAAATATTTCTCCTTTCCTAAACTTTACTTGCTAGTTGTTCCAGTGATCAGATTTTGCTGATCCCTGGGCTTTGTATTTGGTTTCTGTGTTCCCCCATTTTCTTGTGTGGCCAGAGGTAGTTTCTTTACTCACCAGTGGGAGTGGGGAGTACTGAGCTGCTTGTTTGTTCTCAGAGGAGTGGTTAGAAGCAGCAACTTGTAATTTGTTGGCCATTTTGGGTCATTTCCTGTTTTTTCCAGCCCCCTGCTATAAAGCACGCTTTGGCGGGCTTTTCTGGCATTAGAGAACTTGGCATAGCTCCTCGTGGTCCCCTGCAGAGTTCCTAAGCCAGCAGAGAGCAGAAAAAGCAACTTTCTTGATCATAAGTATTTTTTAAAACTTCTTGTTTGCATTTTTCGATCTTTTAAGCTTTTCGACTACTGTTTGTGCCTTTATTACTGTTTTATTGCCTTATTTTCCTGTGTTTGTGAGCTTATATTGTTGATTGCACTTGTGGGCTAAAGTATTGCTTAAAAGTAACTAACAGGCTAATACACTCAAGTGTACTAGCCTTTGATAGCAATTTAGTCAAAAACAAAGCATTTACTGCATTTTTCCTGTCTGTTTGAAAAAAAACAAAAAAAAAAACAAAAAATATTTCTCCTTTCCTAAACTTTACTTGCTAGTTGTTCCAGTGATCAGATTTTGCTGATCCCTGGGCTTTGTATTTGGTTTCTGTGTTCCTCCATTTTCTTGTGTGGCCAGAGGTAGTTTCTATACTCACCAGTGGGAGTGGGGAGTACTGAGCTGCTTGTTTGTCCTCAGAGGAGTTGTTAGAAGCAACAACTTGTAATTTGTTGGCCATTTTGGGTCATTTCCTGTTTTTTCCAGCCCCCTGCTATAAAGCACGCTTTGGCTGGCTTTTCTGGCATTAGAGAACTTGGCATAGCTCCTCGTGGTCCCCTGCAGTGTTCCTAAGCCAGCAGAGAGCAGAAAAAGCAACTTTCTTGATCATAAGTATTTTTTAAAACTTTTTGTTTGCATTTTTCGATCTTTTAAGCTTTTCGACTACTGTTTGTGCCTTTATTACTGTTTTATTGCCTTATTTTCCTGTGTTTGTGAGCTTATATTGTTGATTGCACTTGTGGGCTAAAGTATTGCTTAAAAGTAACTAACAGGCTAATACACTCAAGTGTACTAGCCTTTGATAGCAATTTAGTCGAAAACAAAGCATTTACTGCATTTTTTTCCTGTCTGTTTGAAAAAAAACAAAAAAACCCAAAAAATATTTCTCCTTTCCTAAACTTTACTTGCTAGTTGTTCCAGTGATCAGATTTTGCTGATCCCTGGGCTTTGTATTTGGTTTCTGTGTTCCTCCATTTTCTTGTGTGGCCATAGGTAGTTTCTTTACTCACCAGTGGGAGTGGGGAGTACTGAGCTGCTTGTTTGTCCTCAGAGGAGTGGTTAGAAGCAGCAACTTGTAATTTGTTGGCCATTTTGGGTCATTTCCTGTTTTTTCCAGCCCCCTGCTATAAAGCACGCGTTGCTGCTACCGTTGCACACTAGGGCAGCGCTGGTTAAGCAGATTTAAACTATTAGGGCTACCTAAAGTTCACTCTTCAAATTTTCCCTTAAAACTACCTTCCTCAAAGTGTACTACTGTTCTATTTAGTGTATCCTCCAACTATAAATTATCTCTACTTGACTCCCAAGTAGACTATTCTCTATCCGTATAGCTAAGCACTTGCTCCTACAGTACTTATCACCTTGATACAGCACTCTTGTTATAGAAAGTACCCCCAAAAAAGCAACCCCCAGTTCTCGGTCACCCACATCCTCAAAACCTTTTTTTAAGTTTTTCTGTCTATTCCTTCTAGCATGTCGAGGGATCAGTTGCTAATATTCTCTCCTGCTCAGCTGGTGAACCTGGGATTATTGAGGCAATGTTACAATTGCCTCATGTACACAGACAACCCTCTCCTCCTCCCACAAAACACAAATACATGTGAGAGATGCAACTATACGGCCAAACTGGAGGCTGAGCTCTCTCAACATAGGACTGGCAAGACCAGACATGAGGAGAAGGTAACCACACACACTATAGACCCAGTCTCACATAATACCATCACAACCTCAAATCATACACATAAACACACAAAGACATACTCGGAGGCTCTGATCAAAAATCTACCAAAACAGCAGAGGCCACCAAAGCAGACACCCAAACAACTACCACCTCAGAACACAACACCTGCATCACATAGACCACACAGTCAGAGTGTCAAGCAGTCACAGCCCTTAAGGCCAAACACTATGCCAGACACACTAGTCATTGGTGACTCCATAGTCAGACACACTGACGTCCTGCTCACCAGACTGAGTAAGGAGAGGGTCACAGTAAGCTGCCTGTTGGGTGCTAGAATCCGCCACATAACGCATGCACTCAGGTCTCTCAACAGCAGGTACAAGTACGACTCAATCATTGTCCATGCTGGTGTAAATGACCTGAGACGTACCTCCCTGGACTACATGAAAAGAGACATAGAGGAGCTCTCTGATTATGTAGCCCAGGCAGGTATGACCCTGACCTTGAGCAGTATCCTACCTTCACCAAGAATGATGCCACAATACAGAGATAAGATGATCAGTTTTAACAATTGGCTTAAACTCTGGTGTCATTCAAAGGGGATCCAATGTCTGTCTGCCTGGGATGACATGCTGGACAAGCCACGCTGCTTCAAGGGACGGCTTGCAATTGTCACCCTGGGATTCGGATTTTGGCAAAGGCTCTTGCCACCCCATAGTGCCTTTTTAGGCAAGGCTCAAATTCTAAACCTACCACCCTAGAACAAAACAAAGAAAAAAAACTAAGGGTAATGCTGCTCAATGCCAGAAGTCTCAACCTCAAGATGCACTCGAGGCCCTTCTCAGTATGGAGAACATCGATGTCTGTGCTGTGACAGAAACCTGGTTCAAGGCTCCTGAGAGCACGCCAGCACTATCAGGTTTTACCTCATATCATGCCCGCCACAAAACCCGGACAATACCAAGAAAGGAGGAGGGGTATCCATATTCATCAAGGACACCCACACCTCAAGATTGGTGGCATCGCACGATGCATCGGAAACCATCCAGGTGCAATTAACCATAGGCAAGACTGCTATGCAAATTGTAGCATGTTACAGGCCACCCTCGCAAACTCAGGAACCTCACATGGCCTTCCTGAAAACACTGGAGGGATAAATGTATCTCGAACACCATCATACTAGGTGACTTCAACTACCCTAATATAGACTGGGAACACTACTCAAGCCCAAACACTCTAGCCCAAAAGTTCCTGGAATTCATAAACTCAAATGCCATGGAACAACTAGTCACCATCCCCACAAGAGGAGAGAACATACTTGATCTCATCATCACGAACATGGGAGCACAATGTTCAACGCCAGAAGTATACCCCTCACTGGTGAGATCTGATCACAAACTAATCTCGCTGGAGGTCCTCATCCCGCCCCACCGAAATGAAAAAGACCACAGTAAAGAACTTCTCGAAGCCGACTTCACACTTCTAAAGACTAGTGTGGTCTCCTTTAAGGCCCCTGAGCCGGGCGGTTAACATTACTCAAACCGCTGAATCACTTACAAATGCCTTCTACCAGCACCTGCAGGACTGCATGGATCAGGCAATCCCAAGCAAAACAAAGACTCTTTGTACCAAAGGCAAGCGTCCAGTCTGGTGGACCCCAGCCATAAACAAACTCTACAATAAAAGGAGAAAGCTACTACAAGATAGAGCAAAATCCTTAAAAGGTAAGACACCGCTGATCACTATAAGTAAAAAGCTAAGAGCTCTCATAAAATCATCCAAAGCTAATTTTGAGAAAAAAATAGCTAAGGACTCTAAAGACAACCATAAAGCATTCTTTAGCTATGTCAGAAACCTAGGAGGAAACTCCCAGATATGCTCAGAATTAGTTCAAAATGATGTGAAGATTACTGATCCTACAGACATTGCCAACATACTGGCTGACAGGTTCAGTGCAAACTTCTCCCCACCCTCCCCGCCTAAAGAAGAGATATCTATACCAAATGATTGTAGCCCCCCAAACATCTCCAACGCTCAGGTGAGAACTGCTCTCTCCAAGGCAAAGAACACAGCATCCATGGGACCTGATGGTGTCCCCGGCTGTGTGCTCATTGAACTCAACGAGGAATTAAACCCACAGTTAGGACAGCTGTTTAATCTTAGTCTCACCTCCGGATACGTACCCAGGGAGTGGCGCACAGTGACTGTGGTCCCACTCCACAAAGGCGGTGCCTCCACCGACCCTGGAAATTACCATCCCATTAGCTTGACAAGCCTGATCTGCAAAGCCATGGAAAGGATCATAATGGATCTCATAAAGAAAGACATAGGGAATTTGCAGACTTTGGATCCAACCCAGTTTGGCTTTGTCAAAGGCAGATCATGCCTTTTAAACTTGGTTGACTTTTGAGAAACAGTCACCAAGGCCATTGACGAGGGAAAGGCAGTCCATACAGCCTACCTAGACCTGGCGAAGGCTTTCGATACAATACCCCACTCGGGTATCATTGAAAAACTCATCAACTTAAATGTAAACCCATACATTACAAGATGGGTTGCAAACTGGCTGAGTGACAGAAGCCACAGGGTCAGAGTTGCTGGCGCCATGTCAGACTCTTAGCCTGTCACAAGTGGTGTCCCACAGGGCTCAGTCCTGGGCCCACTCTTGTTTGGCATCTACTTTTCTGAAGTACAAGCAAACACAGGAGGGTTATGGCTGACAAAGTTCGCAGATGACTGCAAACTGGGCGCCGTAGTTGAGAACACATCCAACACAGATATCCTTCAGAAGGGTCTCACAGAAACGGATAACTGGTGCCAGAGCCATGGCCTCAAGTTAAATGCCAAGAAATGCATAGTCATACCCTTTGGGAAAAATAAGGTTACCCCTAGCTACCATATAGGTGGCAATCCCCTGAACACAGAAGAAGTTATTAGGGACCTGGGAACCCAGGTTGACAGTAGCCTTTCATTCGACACTCATATTGCTAAAGTAGTTAGGAAGACCTTCTACATTGCCCACCTTATCATGAAGGGATTCACATCTAGATCAAGGGAAGTCATAGTCTCCCTATACTCATCACTCATCAGACCAATGATCGAGTACAATGCCCCATTTGGAATGTATCTGACCCGACACTTGCAGCAGCTGGAGAGGCCTCAAAAGTTCCTCACCAAAAGGATAAAGGGTCTCAAAAATCTGTCTTATGCTGCACGACTGAAAGAACTACAGTTATATTCAGTTGCGTACCGCTTACTCAGAGGTGACCTATGCTTGACATACAAGGCCATGTCAAACCCAGATTTGATGAATATGCTTCATCTCAAAAAATCTAGATCCCTCAGAGCCACAAGGGCGGGTGACTTAAACCTCGACACGGTTATTAATAGGACGTGCTGGAGGGATAGATTCATCACCCAAAGACTCCCTATGCTGTGGAACAAAATCCCGGTTTATGTGAGGCAGAGCACCTCACTGGCCTTGTTCAAGAGGAATCTTGACCAATGGATGGGAGATCGCAGATACACCCCAGGGGTTACCTCAGTGTCACTGCTCGACAGAGGCACAGCTAAATAATGGGCATAGTTTCTCCAAACTAAGGGGTGGCGTAAGCCACAAAACTATGGCTAGGCTTATAAATGCCCTCGGGCAGATAGCCTAGTATGAACCTATGAACCTATGTAACAGTGGTATATGGGCCTGTATTATTGAGTGTGGTGGGCACCATAAATTACCTTGGCAGTTAAATATGTGGGGGTATCAGGGGTGAGCTGCCATAAGGTATCTGAATGTAAAGTGCCATATACTTCACCTATATGTACATCACGTACATATATTTGGTTACTACAAGCCTACTGCCACCTACCAGATGGACTGTTCTGTTTGTCAGTGTCCATGTCATGGTGTCAGTTATACCTTGTTATGTCACAGTTACAACCCATGTGGTCACATGACATCCTTACCTCCGACTGCTGTTGTACAGAGTGTAGATACCAGCTGCTGAAATATACATCTGCATTACACACCGTTGATCTTTTGGTATCCTGTGGCCCTGTCAGTCCTCACTAGTGTACAAATCTAAGGACTTGGCCTGGACAGCAACGGTTGTGAACCTTACCTGACTACTGCATTGGTATAACTGTTTCACGGTTGCATTCCTCTGTTTATATGGATGTCACTGTCTGAACAGCTATATGACATGACATGTAGAACTGTCATGGTACACAATGAAAGGTATTCCATTTATGCAAACCTGTGTGTGGAGTTTTCCAAATGACCTTTCTGTGGGTATATGTTGCAGGCAATGGTCGTCATTTGTATGGGTGGCCGATATGGTGCCCGGTTGTTCAGGGGTTAGCTATAGGCATAGTGGCTGTTTCATATTGTGTGCACCGACTACATATGTATCCTACTGTACATATATCTGCATGTGTATGTGCAGTCACATGTATATCCATATAGATATACGTATATATATATATATATATATATATATATATATATATATATATATATATATATATATATATACACACACACACACATATATATATATATGGGTTCACTTCAGTTCACTGAACTTTCAATTCACTGACTTTCATTTCACTGACACCATTTCACTGAAATTCATTTCACTGAAACTTCATTTCACTGACAACTATTATTAGCAATAAAATGGAATATTCCCCCTTCCCCACTGTAGTGCGACCCTGGAGTTAGAATATATAGTTGGGGGGGTGTGGGGGTGCAGCCCCCCACTTCATTTCATATGATATTCTTATGTTTTGATATAATCTTGCTTAGTAAAAGAAAAGTAAGTGGGGGCTGTGCCCCCACCCCCGATGTGGGGGCTCTGCCCCCACACCCCTAACTATATATTCTAACTCCAGGGTCGCACTACAGTGGGGAAGGGGGCATATTCCATTTACTTTGTAATAATACTTGTCAGTGAAATGAACTTTCAGTGAAATGAAGTTTCAGTGAAATGAATTTCAGTGAAATGGTGTCAGTGAAATGAAAGTCAGTGAATTGAAAGTTCAGTGAACTGAAGTGAACCCATATATATATATATATATATATATATATATATATATATATATATATATATGTATGTGTGTGTGTGTGTGTGTGTGTGTGTGTGTGTGTGTGTGTGTGTGTGTACATATGCATGTATGCAGCTGCATATCTGTGTCTGTGTGTCTGTATCCTGGTGATGTCGCTGGCTACCAGTTTACATTACCTATGGGAGGCAGACTGTACAGCATGATATGTCAACAATACCAGCCTGACATCATACATGTGGGATGTTGTACTCTTAACTTCCTGTGCCCATGTCGTGTCAGGTCCTGGTTATGGGATCTGCAACACTTGGTAGTGTATTGCGGGATGGATGTGTTTGGCTGTGGAGTGGGGATGCCTACTTGTACATGATGTATAGTGTGTGGGATCTCTCAACCCCAGTAATGGAGCATGTGGACATATGTGCATTTGGTAATCTGCCATTGCTCTCTACAGATGTATGGCCATATGTACCGATATAGATATATATGTCTGCTGACATATATGTAACTATGTCCGTATACGGTGGGAGGTTGGCATAATGGTTAAGGTGTTTACCTTACAAACATAAGGTACAGGGTTTGATTCTCACATGGGGTAACTGGCTAGGCTGAAAATGGCCCACAAGGGCAGTTAGCCTAGTACCAATCTATGAACCTATGAACCTATATACTTACATTGCTGTATATCTGCATACACATATGTAACATGCTGTGTATATGTAGACATATAGGTGTAGACTCTTATATGTGTCAATGTAGCCATCAGCATGTATATATGTCCTTATATAGTTATATATATATGTATATAGTGTTAGAAAGCTATACACACACACACACACACACACACACACACACACATATATATATATATATATATATATATATATATATATATATATACATATACACATATACAGATATGTTGTAGCAGTGTAGATAGTAATATATTTACACACAGATACATCTAGATGATGGTATACATTCTCTGTACAGTTGCATGACTGGACTGGTTGATGTGTTTCAGTTATTGCCCTGACTTTCTACTGTAGTGGCCTACTGTAAGACCATTGTAGCTGTGTTGCAGAGGGTCCTGGGGTCAAGAACTGCATGTGCTGGATATTGCATCGCACAGCATATCTGTTACAGCTGTGGTGGGGGGGGGACATAGCAGTCATCACCAGGGTCCCCTCATGTGAGCCCTCACCCCTATCAACCATGCAAAAGGTCAGTTATTTTGTGGTGAGGGTTCCTGTTGTTATTCCTATCTGGTGCTGCAATTCACATATCTATCCATATATCTATATGTATATCTATATTTATATCTAAATATATGTGGAAATATGTATCCACCCACCTACATACCATTGATGTGATATGATGTATGTGTGAGTCAGACATTTATATGTACCTGTGTATCTCTCTACATATACAGATCTATGACTGGCCATATGTCCATGCATGAGTGGCTCACAATATTGGCCTGCTCCACATTTGTCTGGCCAATTGACATGGATGATGTCAGACGTGGTCAGTAAGGAATGCCAATACATTACAATTGCAGATATCATGTTGTTCAGATTATGTGTATTACAACAGATCACTGTTTAAATAGCAATGTTTTACATGTATATGAACAATATTTCACGTGTCCAGCTATGCACCCCACTTTTGTCACACTTTGCCCACAATGTTTGCAATAAGAGGTTGAGTGTTGTGCTATTAGTACAATTCCCCTTATGCAGATTGACTGTGCTGTATGATTTATTTGGGTAATCATGGGATGTCTGTATATCCGTCATGCTGTAGTGCTAATTCACTATGACTGTGGTATGCAGGGTCCTGGGTTTAGGCTGTGCAGTGGCTGTCAGTTATGTTACAGGGTTGAACAAGGATGGTGGGATGCAGGGTGATTAAGGAACTTGTAAGCAGTCATGAGCGTGTTTGCATGATGGTATGCATCACCAACTGCAGGTAACAGCCAGTTACACCAGGTTAGCCCCAACATTGCTTACTTTGTGTAGGCAGTGCTCACCATCATGCAAATATAGCCTCCAGTTACATAAGCCTACAGATAGTTTGCTTCAGATTTGCTGAGCCTGGAAACGTAAACACGCGTGCTAGTGCTGACATATGCTTACAACAGCTTATTGATGCTTAACCTAACTACTGCTTTATGCATTATGATACCGACACCTGACAGGTACATTTCCTGCAGTACTCCTGTATTTATATATATATATATATATATATATATATATATATATATATATATATATATATATATATATATATGTGCTTTTTCTTGGCCGCAATACTCCAGTTCATGTATATATGTTATTCCATGAGTAATGCAACATACATATTACCCATAATGTGGTTTGCCATGGGAAATGGCTTGTCCCAGTACCTTCCCTGTGTCCCCCCTCCTTTCTCGCTGACATCCACAGGCTGGTCCCATTAGAAAGGGTTCATCCAACCATGGCATGCCTCAGTCCATAATTTTGTACCCATCACCCCCCCATTCCTCCTCCACATCAGTCATCCTTCCTAAAGGTTCCAGCCCAATCTAACCACACCACTACACATTGCCCACTCTCCACTTCTCGGGACCCTCCATGTATGTTGTCTCAACCCATGGATCTTCAGGCTTCCCATACATGTAGTCCACGTACATACGTCACCATCTGTGCTAACTTTTTAGGCATGGTATGTTACCCCGAGGACTTTTTTTTGGCAGAAGTTTGGGGCCGTCTCGCCAAGGACAGATGTGTGTTTGTTTAAGAATAGACTTAGCAGGGTGACACTGTATCTCCCACTGGTAGTATCCTGCCAGTATTCTGGGAGCCAGTGCTGTGCTATGCTTAGTTGTGCATATTATTAGATTTGCATGATAATCGCCTTTTGGCATTGATTTCTCCTTCGTCACTTGTTATATATGTGTCATGTATCCTCGACACATGTGTACAGACACTGTCTGGGGTCCTAGGAACTTCTACAATTTATTACATTCATATATGTATGTTCTGTAGTCAGTTATGGCACATATGACTGCATACGGATGCCTTTCACAGGTTCAGTTTGGTTATACTATGGTGGGGACATGTTTACTACTAACTCATTCTTCTTTATGTCTGTCATGGCTTGGTGGATAGCTATTGGGACTATGGTGTATGGGGTCCTGGGTTCGTGGCCTGAATGGCTGTTTATTTTGTTGCCGGGGTGACAAAGGCCCATTGGATACAGAGTGATTAAGGCACTCTAAAGCACTCATACGGCCGTACGCCTGCTTACTAGTGCATACATATGCCTACTATTGCCTATTTGAGGTTACACCTGCTTACTAGTGCCTTATTCCGTCTGACACAGATACGTCACTTGTGTATTTTTTGCAGTACTCCAATTCATATATATCAGCGATTTAGTGGGCTTTGCAACAAAAATATTGGTTATAATGTGCTTTGAAATGTAAAACTGGGAACGCCTGCTCATTGGTCGGGTGCTCTACCCACTACACTATTGCTGTTCTGCTTTATTTGCATATTTCTAACATATTGTACTACCCATGTTTCCTTCCCCTGGCCCCCAGGCTCACCGTACATATCATCTATCCATTCTCCAGTTGCTATCCCAGCCATACCACACCTCCAAACATTTCCCTCCCTGCACGTGTCGGTACTGCTTCATTAAACTGTCTCGACCCAAGCTTCTACAAGTTCTTCATCCATTTAGTCCATGTACATTTCAGCCTTCCCCTGATCCTCCTCCAACACTGGTGGGAACATCTATGTGACCCACAAAGTTTGGTTCGACCCACCAGGAACGGACCTGTTGTTGTGTCACAAGTAGACTTTGCTGGTCTACACTGTTTCTCCCACTGGTAGCATCCTGTCAGGGGTTTGAGAAGCAGTGGTTTGCTCACACACCAGGCCAGCCTCATCTCCCGGTTCCGCAGATCCAACACCCCAGGTGTGACATTCTGTGCATGACGCATGCCCACATGCCTCCACGGCATGCACCATTTTTAATTCCTCTCTTCAGTATTGTGCAAGACTACTGTTCTCACAGTATGTGTGGACAGGCACTGTTCATTGATACACATAGACTGCTCAGAATACTGTGATTGAGCAATGTGCACATGTTTGCTGGTATTAATCTGCATACTTACATACATTTCCTACACTGTTGAATGACTGTGCTCGATGATATGTTTGTGATAGCAGCTGAATGTGTATCTGCCATGCCTTTGTGGTAACTCACTTAGACTATAGTGTGCAGGGTGGGGGGGTTGGAACCTGGGAGTGCTGATTATTTTGTCAATGGGCATGATGAGAGATGTTGGTTACAGAGTGCCTAATGCACTGTGGAGGAAGTGTAGGTGGGTATGTGCTGGTGTGCACGAGGCTCAGCCTTGCTGACCTCTGGTTACGGCGTCTTACACTGAGTTGGCCTCCACATTGCTTAACCAGTGTGGGCATTGCTTACCACCACCAAAACAGGTGTAACCCCACTTGCTGCCGCATACCCACAAGCTACTTCATGTATTTAGTTCACATTTGTTGTCCGGGACAATCCAACTGGATGCTTCTCCATTGTCAGTGGTGGCCCGGGGAATGGAGCTCCACAGTAAACCCCAGCTACACATTACACGTAATACTGAGGTGTACACATTCATAGAGAGTAGCAGACTTACCATAGCTATGTATCACATTCTTCATGCTTAATTCACATTTACATGTCGGTATTATATATGCTTAGGTCAGGTTTACATGTCGGGTATGACTGTTGACAAAGGTCAGTTTAAGGTGAAGTGAGATTCCAGTTTAACAGTTCTGGATAGGTTACACTCAGGTATTTGGGTTAAGTTTGGTTATGCCATACCTGTGTGGTAGAGTAGAAGAGAATAGTGAAGGAGCAGGTAGGTAGGTAGAGGGGGGACATTGTAACTGTACACCTAGACCCATAATTGCATACCCATAGTTCCCCACCTGCACCTCCTCTACAGAACTCATCCATGCTCTGGGTGCAGGTCGGGTCTAAACACACCACTACACACTACCCACTCTCCACTTCATGGGACCCATCTTGTACATTGTCTCAACCCATGGGTCATCAGGCTTTCCCACCCTCGTAGTCCAGGTACATACATGCCCTGCCTTGATAAGTCATTGCACAGGCGGCCTCCTATTACAAGACAATTTTTGGGGTGTCCAGCAAGGGACACTCCTGTCTCTGTTTCAAGATTAGATTTAGGGGGTCCACTGTGTTCCCCCCCTCTGGCTTTATCCTGCCTTTGGTTTGAGGAGCAGTGGATTGTTTACATTGTTTGTGTGTTTGTATGTTTCCCCTGTCAGGCTGGGGGGGGGGGTTGATGCTACGTGTTACATGTTTGTTGACTGGGCCCCTCACCCCCGTTGGCTTGGCCTGTGAGCTTATGCACTTCTTAAGTGCTATATCATATCATAGCTATATATATATATATATATATATATATATATATATATATATGTATGTATACACACACACACACACACACACACACACACACACACACACACATATATATATATATATATATATATATATATATATATATATATATATATATTGCTGTATATATATATATATATATATATATATATATATATATATATATATATATATATATATATCTAACAACATGTGGATGTTTGGGTGTCTGCATATGTACATATCTATATGTGGGTATTTATATATATGTCTGTCTATGTATGTATACATTTGTGCTACAGAGAGGGAGAGGTATATATCTATTTAGTTATGGGTATATATACACACATACATACCGCTACATATTTAGCTACATATCCTGTAACGTTGACTGGTATTGCTGGATACTGTGTTTTGTGTGCATACCTGCCAACCTTGTGTGCCATGTATGCTTTACGATACCAGCAACTAAATCCATTAGTGTACACAGATCACACGTGTAATCTGTTGTTAGTACCAGGAATACACTCATCCCATGCGGGACAACCTGAACATTCGGTATTCAACTTTCATCTACAACCAGAGTTACATAGGTACCCATGGCTATGTGCATGGACTACGGCATGTGCCAGACCTAGAATACTTGGGTTGGGACAACATACGGGATGGGTACTGAGGTGGGGGAATGGAGGGGGGTAATGTGTGGTGGTGTGGTCGCTACGGGACGGTATCCAGCGTAGGGATGGTGGCTGCGTTTGTGCAGCGGTTGGGAGGAAGCAGATCTGTGGATAATGAATGTATGGGTCAGGGAAGGCCTGGGTTGGATGGGCCTGTACTTATTGGCCCTCCTAGTGAGTAGGGGAGAGGGGTATGTGATGTCAACATGTGAAACATAACAAAGGGCTAATTTAAATCCCTATTTCAATGACACAGGTACAATACAATCAACTTGGTAGTGTATTGCATGGCGGACATGTTTGGCTGGGCGGGGGGGGGTATGCCAATTCGTACGTCACGTATATTGTTTGGGGCCTCTCAGGCCCATTAATGGTGCATGTGGACATATATGTTTCTGTTCATCTACCGTTGCTATCAACAGATGTCTGGCTATATATACCTCTGTGGGTATATATATTTGCTTACATATTTCTAACTATGTCCGTATATACCTACGGAGACATATATCTGTGTACATATATGTAACTTGTGTATATGTGGACATATAGATGTTGACATATATATGTGTAGTTGTCAGCATTTGCATGTATATCTGTTCATATATTTGTATATATATGTATATGTATATATCTCTGGATATATAAATATATATATATATATATATATATATATATATATATATATATACATGTGACTACATCTGTAGATATGTTGTATCCATTTAGATAGTAATATATTTGCACACACACACATCCATCTAGCTATAAGTATATATTCTCTGTACTGTTCCATGACTGGGCTGGGGTTATGTTTCTGACAACATATGACTTATGCATTTCTGGCATGGCTTAGTGGTAAATCATTTTGTGTACGGTATGCATGGTCCTGGGTTCCAGACTTGCAGAAGCTGTTTGTTTTGTTGCTGGGCAGAACACTGGTTGTTGGATAAGGTGTGCTTAAGGCACTTTAAAGCAGTTGTAAGCGGGTTTGCGCGGAGGTAAGCACTGCTAACTTCCGGTCACAGTGTCTTACACCCAGTTAGCTTCTCCTTTGCTTAATCTGTGTCGGCAGTGCTTAACCCCATGCAAACTCACTTGCACACGCGTACTAGTGCTTCCGTATGCTTACTACTGCTTATCTGTGCTTATGCTTGCTTACTGCTGCCTTATTAATTATGATACTGACTCTTCACATGTGTATTTCCTGAAATACTCATGTTCATAAAAATGTGTGTTATTTAGTGGTTTTGCATTACAAATATTGCTTATACCATGCTTTGCCATGTAAAATAGACTGTGCTCTGCTGGGACTCGAACTGGGAATGCCTGCTCTTTAGGCGAACGCTCTGCCCAATACACTATTGCTGACATGCTTCATTTGCATATATCGTCCTTGTTATCCTCTTCTGCCTTTTAGGCTGCTTTCACCATGGTTAAGCAATGGGCACACCCAGGCACCTACGGTTAGTTATACTCGAAGCTTTAGACACCAATATGGGGGTTTCTTCTTTTGATTTTTATGTCCTGTTGCTGTTGTACACATGGGGGACTGTTGGTGGGGATATGTGGACACCTATGAGTGGTATCACTAATTTATTTCCACTTTCTGCTGTTCAACATTGCAGGGGCATGTTCATTCTGAGGGCTCTGCACACATACATGCTCTGTGTAAGCCTGGGTGCTCGGGCAGTGCGCCTTCATTACTATGCATGGTGCGCTGCCGTCCTGCTCCTAAGCGGCCACTTCTGTGCAGGCCTAGACTAGTCCTGCATGGAAGATTAGTAAATCTGGGGGTTTCTCTTTGTATTTTTGAAAAATGATTGTGATTTTCTTAATTTAACACAATAGATACATTAACTATAAAAGAGACCGCTAAAACTTAATTTTATATTATTTTTTTCAATATGCTAAACTGCATAATAAAAAAGATTGAAGAGAATGAGTAGAAACTTTTGCTTTAAAATGCATTTCAACAGAAAATAATAATGAAAGTGAAAACAGGAACAGTAAAATAATGTATATATTCAAAGCAAAACTTTACTACTGTCCAATGTGCTTTTAAAGAGTCAATAAAAGAGGATATGCATTCAAAACAAAACTGAAATGTTGAGCAATATGTCTTTTGTGATATGGCTCAAAGCCTCTGTTGTAAGTGGATCTTGAATAATTTCATTATGGAACAATACTCTGCACAAAAACAAAAATGGAACAAAAATGGATTAAACAAGATTCTTTCTTTCTTTGTAGGAGTTAAGCAATAATAGAGAAATGCAGATGATGACAAGTTCATATGAAATGATCTTAAAATAGGTGATAATAAGACCTAAGGAATACAGTCCTAATAATTTTATGTTAAGAAAAACTATGCAAGACTGTGTTCTTTTATGTGTCTGTCCAGATTCAGAGCAGGTGTAGAATGGAGTAAATCATAGTCACATACTTACAGACATACAGTTTATACTCCAAACTGTGTACCAGTCACACGTTTGATGTGATCAAATCTGAAATGAATGGTGCAGTGAGAAAGCAATTTATTATAGCAGTTATTTCAGCAAACTGTGTCCTTTATAGATAGGCAAAATGAGTTTGATAACTGAGTACATTGCCCCAGGTATTTCTCTCAGCTATCTGAGCAATAGTTTACTGCCCAGAGGAGAAAAAAGAGATAGACAGGAAGAGGGGTCAGGTGTCCATAAAGGATAGTGCTTGGACCTAGGCAGGAAAAGGAGTATTTATATCTCTAAGAAATAAAGTCTGAGGAACAGTGAAGTACACCTTCTTGCCTAGAAGACCAGGTAACATCAGTAGTCCAGGCTATCAGCATACATCATTTCCTCCACAACCAGAATGAGGAAGAAGTGAGCAAAGAATTTAAACTAGGTCAAGTTTTAAACAGAAAATGTAATTAGTGTTAATGTTATTAATGTATGTGGCTGTATGTATGTGTGTATGCATGTATACACACACACACACACACACACACACACACACACATATATATATATATATATATATATATATATATATATATATATATGTATATATATATATATATATATATGGATGTCCTATGATTTTATAGTTCAGTGTGGAGACGGGAGTTATAAGTCATAAGCATTTGATATTATTCCTGCATACAATATTGTCATAAAAGCCTGAAGATGTAATTCCAGTAAAATACTAAATATGTATGCCAACATCCTACCTGACTGTAAATATTCTACTTTGTTTACTTCTATTATTAACAATTGTAAAACATATTACTAATATTGTGAACATTTATTATCACTGTTCAATTATTGTAAATAGTTTGTCATTGTAATCATCTTGTATAGTAATCTGAGCTTTCCTCTCTGGGCTGCCACTGAAAATGGGTTTCTGACCCAGTGGACTTCTCAGGTTAACAAATGCCAATAAGCAAATAAATAAGATGCTGCAAATAATGGCATTTTCAATTTTTGGGATGACTAAGATTAAACGTAAATATAGGGGGCCTATTCTTTTCCCCAGAATTTACAGTCTATTGAATTCATATGGTAATAGAGCACAGACAAATTGGATGATGTTTCTTTCTGCATGTTAAGAATATATTCTTTAATTACAGTCTGCATGTACTTCTGCTAACTAAGCATAGATGTTAGCGGAGAGTCAGAGTACAAAAGGGTAGCCTTCTTGTGGATAATCAATTATTTTCAGCAACTTATGAGACAATTCTACAGCTGTTTAGCAGCATATTACAGATCACAAGACTGCTGATTGTATGTTTGGTCTAAAGGAAGTTAAGTATTTTGGAATGTTTATTTAGAATGTTATTTGCAGCAATTGTTTCTACTCCCTGTTTTCCTTACATTACTACATACTTCTCACCTCCCTGTCCTCCTTTGTTCATTCAAGAAAAACTTGTGACATATTAATGTTTTAATGCTTTATAGCAAAGCTGTACAATATAGACATACCATATACTTTGACTTTTCTATTTTATGCCCTGATACTTTGTTAACAATCCCCAGGATTCAAGAAGCTCCACGCAAGGATGGTTTTAGCCTTGCGCCGAGTGTCAGCACTACAGATGGTGCAGCAGCGCCATATGAATATGTATGAGGGTGCGCCGCCGCAACCTCAATGTGTACAGGAAACGTGTGCGAGTGCAGGGGGCATGTACAAGTGCTCTATGGAGGCATAAACATGCCCCAACACTTGCAAAACCTACTATGCGTACTAGGAGAGCCCACCCCTAATAGTAAGTCAGTAATTCAGTGTCTGTGGATACCGAAATGTATGCTAAGCATACAAGAGTGTCCATGAACAGTGAAATAAACTTGAAGTAGTAAACACACAAGCACGTAGTGGAATGTTGAGCCCTGTCCCTAGAACTTTCACAATTAGATTCCCGTCCCTGTGTCCCTATTATACATTCGAATTGCTGCAATATCGAAGGTGTAAGCAAAGCGCAGCGTGTCTGCCTGTTGCTGCCCTCCGCAGAACGTAGCTTACACATCATCTTCATTCAAATAGAGAAAAACATACAGAATTAATGATGTGTCAACAGTGTAGAGTTTAGAGCATCCGCCTAACAAACAGGTATTCACGGTTTGAGCCCAGCAATAGCACATATCATTTTCCATGTGGAATGAATGTCGTTTTGCCGTAAAACCA